>NC_046368.1:19833677-19973677 GCF_011125445.2 Fundulus heteroclitus
CGTGCTTTGGTGCGAAATGTGCGACCTTTGGAAAAGCTGGCTGAAGTTAATACGAAAGTTTCACTGTGCACCCTCTGATGACTCATGAACGTTTTGCTGAAAGGCCCCCTAGCAGAGGAGGAAGCGGTTACTACTCCAGAAGCAACACAGGAGTTTGCCCAATGCGCTCAGGGACAAGAACTTTAACTGTTGGAGACCTGTCCTGTGGTCTGATGAAACTAAAATAGATGTTTTTTTACAGCCATGATGAGTGTTGCTGCATTTAGGGGAAAAAGGAGAAGCTTAAAGTGTCTTTTTTTTTTGAAGGTGCTTTGGTGCACTTCACAAGACGGATGCCTTCATAATTAGTTAGAGAGTGGCTCTGGGAGATCATAGTCAATACTTTGGAGCAGCCAGCCCAAAACCTTATATCAGTTCTGCAGGAAATCTGTGGGCAGCGGTTCTGTCGGAGGAATGGGCGAAATCCAAGCAAACTGAGAGAGAGAGAAGATTACCAAAAATGTTGAGTCGGGTCATACAGTTGAAAAAACGTACCTTCTACTACGCACTGAGGTAACTTATGTAAACTTTCGAAGTTGAAGAAATCTACAATTTTCCTCAAAAAAAGCTCCTCTCTCATTATTCTGGCATTCATGTAGATCAAAAAGGTTTTTGTTTATCATAACTGACCAAAAAAGGAGGAAGTTTAGCCTGCTGCTTCAAAAACAGTTCATGTTTTTTATATATATATTTATATATAGGCTTTGCGACAGATATCTGATTGCAGCTGCAATTCTCAGCTTTAGTCTTTGTATGCATGCATGCATGCGGAGGATCGTGCTCCCTCTTCAGCAGAAATGTTCTCGGGAAGCAACCGTTGCAATCGCAATAAAAAAACATTTAGAGCGGTCCCAAATAAACAAAACTGCAGTTCCTGGGGTGTGTATACAGCTGGCTTTCAACCAAAGTGAGGACAGAGACTAAATAAATGTTTTGTCGAGCTGCAGATTTGCACAGCCATTAGTTTTATGTCATCTTTCTAAAGACACCTTAGAACAGGGATAACTCTCTCTCTCTCTCTCTCTCTCTTCTCTCTCTCCTCTCTCTCCTCTCTCTCTCTCTCTCTCTCTCTCGGGCTCTCTCTCTCTCTCTCTCTCTCTCTCTCTAGTTCTGTGTTCAGAATTAGTCACAGATGATGAATGGAAAATTCATTTTTTTTTACTCCTCTTTATGATTCATAGGAAAATAAATTCTTGGCTGTTTATGCAGATGTTTGAAATGAGTGGAAGACCATTAGAGTTCAAAGCTGCCTTTTTTTTCCTTTTTTATTGTGAATAAAGGAGAAAGTCAGATGCAGTCAGAGCTGGTCTGGAGCACAGCTCTCCCTCTAAGACTTCCTCAAACATAATCATGCACTCTTTCCCCTCCCTCTCCTTCGTTTTTCCCCTTCTTTCCTCCTCCTCCTCCACTGTGTAACCACTACACACAGCCGGAGCCTCACCAGACAGAATCACTGGAGGAGTTTGGGCTGCATATTGCAGTGCCGTGAGGGAGGGAGTGTGTGTGTGTGTGTTGTTGCGAGTGTGCGTGTTTCTGGGCGGGCTTCAGCTGTACCGGTGCCCCCCGTGTGTGTGTGTGTCTGTGTGTGTGTCTATGTGTGAGTGTGTCAGTGCTGACCACGACAGTCATCCCGAGCACAAGACAGACTTTTCTCAGAATGCAGATGGTATGAAGCAGTCAGGGCAAAAGTTTCTAACAGCTCGTCTGAGCCTGAGCTAATTCAATCAGTCCGTCCGAGTCAATCCAGGAGGAGAGAAGAAGCAGCAGCAGCTCAGAGGGACTCCTACTTGAGCTTGTCTTGGATTTCTGTTGTTGATTGATTACCTGTCAGTGGACTGGAGACAAGGTGTGCATCACCACTCAACAAAGCTGAGGGATTCAACAAGGCTGTCTGTACACAAGGTGGGTCTGCGTCTGTGTCTGCTGTTGGGTGCCTGAATTTTTATTCTTTGGAGGCAAAGAATATTTCCTTTTCATCAGCTGAATGATGATTTTATATATATATATATATATATATATATATATATATATATATATATATATATATATATATGATCCTTCATATACCTTCATATCCAGTTATGACGTATTTTTGCAGCATGGTAGTAGCATATGAAACAGAATACAATTAGGGTTCTGTTCAAGAGTTGACAGATGTTTCTTTACTATGATTACATATGTCTTATATCAGAAAGAATATGTAATGACTGCGTTATTTAATTGACGATCAATCGTGTAATGGCTCAGCAATGTGATATGTTATAACCGTTTTAAATCATCAACACTGCAGAAAGACAAAAGCTGTTACAACATCACAACACCTGTGGCTTCCTTAGACCAGAGCTTTACAGACCAAAACCGCTTTCCTAACAGATTTATTTGTACTACTGCTGTTTTGCACGAAGGTTGCGAGGTCCCTCTTAGAGCTTTGTAAAACAGTGACCTCTGTTTGTCTATTGGGTTTTGTCATAAAACCCTGAAACGTTGTTATCTCTGGACTACTGTGCCAGGACTTTGCCGATCACAACGGCTGACAGACGGGGGCTAGACTAAATCTGGAAGGTGGAAAAACGTGGAATGAGGTGAAGATGAGCTGCCAAGGACAGGTCAAAAATGCTGAAAAAACAGCTTGGAGGATGGAAAATACTGCTCTGCAGCCACTGTCACCCCCCGCCAGCTTGCTGGGTTAATGGAAAAGGGAGATGTGAAAGCAAACAGGGTATGAGCTGAGGTAAAAGGAGGGATGATGACCCTCCTGCGCCAGGAATGTCTGCAGCGCACAAGCTGTGCTGCTGGAAAGCCACAGGGATCAGGTTCCCTGTGTCAGCTGCTGTGCCCGCCTGCTCCCCGATCTAACTTTATGATATCTGTTTATTACGAGGCGGAGGAGAGAGACTGGAAATGGACCGGCACAGTTGTAGAGATCAATTGGAAACATGGCAATATTTTTTTTTTAAATTACGTTTTCAGAAATGCTTGTGTGCTTTCTGGTAGGAGGTGAGAGCAGAGGACAGATTTATTTGTGCTGGTGCGTTTAGAATAAACATGGGGAGATCATTTCAAAATCTAGGTGTTGCACAAAAACCCACCCTGAACAGTAAAGGCTTGTGAAAGGGTTTTAAACATGACGCACAGGTGGCAGAAATTCAGAGATCACATAAGAATGGCTGCGCCCCTCACCTGTGTTTCTTCATACAGTGGCTTACGGTGTTTAAAACCCTTGAACAATTCGACATTTTGTCACATTTAAAACACAAATCTTTCATGTCTTTTACTGAGACGTTTTATAACTAACCCAAAATAATGCATAACTTCTGAAGCGGAGGTGAAAGGATAAATGGTTTTCAAAATCTGTTAAAAAAAGAAAGGATCTGATAACTGTGCTGTGGACATTTAATTGTCCCCTTTTGATTTGATTCCCCTAAATCAAATGCAAATCAAACGAATTAGAACCGTCTAACTAGGAAACACCTGCGTGCAACTAGCCTGACTATAAATACAGCTGTTCAGCAAGGCTGCTGAACCGGGAACATCAGTGAACAAACAGCCGCATGAAGGAGCACGGCAGACATGTCAGGGATAAACCTGGACAGGTTTAAAGCAGGGTCAGGCAATGAAACAACATTAACAACTGCAAACCCACCAAGAGGAGAGAATGTCCACCGAAGCAGCCATGGGGTCCATAACAACTTTGGAGAAGCTGCAGAGATCCACGGCTGGGAGGGGAGAATCTGTTGACGGCGCCTTTGTTAGTAATACCCTCCACAAACCTGAGCTTCATGGAAGAGTGGCAAGACGAAAGCCACTGTTTAAAGAAAGGCTTAAGAAGTACCATATAGGAGACACAGCAAACATGTTGAAGAAAATACTGTGGTCAGAAGAGACCAAAGTCCAACTTATTTGACATGCAAGACCCTATGGGGAGGAATACTAACGCAGCAGTTTACCCTGAACACAGCACAACCGCGGTGAAACACAGTGGTGGCAGCATCACCCTGTGAGGAAGCTTTTTTATTTAGCATTGGAAAATAAGCACTGATAGAAAAAATGGTTAAGCTTATTACCGGGTTGTTTAAAACCTGTCAGAAGGATGCAAAAGACTTGCGACTGAGGTGGATGTCTGTCCTCCGGCAGGTCAGTGACACTAGAGTAGGGGAGTCACACCCCAGTCCTCACGGGCTTAGTCCTGAAACTTCTAGTTGTGCTTCTGGTTCAGATCCTCTCCCTGGTGTGCAAGGGGAGGAATCTCAAGGTTATAGTTTGACAAACAGCATGTTCCCTAGAGAATAATTCCCTAGAGAACAATTTAGCAAAAATTAATAGCCAAAAAAACGAACTCCCCAAAACTGGTAGAAACATTCTTAAGTATTGACTTCAGTATTGAAATTTACAATTTTACAACATGTTTTCCTTTCTTTCCTCTCCACCGTGATGCATGACAATGAGTTGCTCTTTTGAATAAAATCCTAATAAAGTACATTTACATTAGTGGTTGGTGACAAAAGCTGTAAAGCTTAATTAAGGGTTATGAATTATTTTGCAAATCCCTATAATAATTGTTCATAATATTAAAATCTGCTATTTGTTCGCTTTTGACTCATTATCTTTTCAGCATTTCATGTGTATGTCATATATTGTTAGAGGTTTACCACCTGTGAAGATGGAAGCAAGCCTTATATTAGTTTATTCCCAATATCCTGGTTTTCAAAAATCAGTATAACCTTAACTGGAGAGAACTGATCTTAATTAAAAGTGGATTTAGAAAATGATTAGCTATGTTGATGAATTATAATTGGATTTGCATGGGAGTTTGATTGAGTTGAGTCCATCCGGACTGAATTAGACCATGTTGAAACTGTATTTATATATATTTTTTCTGATGCTTGCTGTAAATTGAGACCAAACAGAGAACAGGATCATACTGGATGAACAGCTCATTTTTGAAAACAAACTTCTCACACTTGAAGGGATAATGCAACCAAAAGACAACAACCACAGTTAGCACCGTGTCGTCAAGACGAAGTTGCCTCATTAAAACCCTTCCTGTTGTCATTGTTAAAGGAATTTTCCTCTGTGCACTGCCAGACCTTGCTTGCTTTTCGACAGAAATCGTATGTGTTGCACCCTGTGAGCTGCTGCCAGCAGATCTCCAGGGGTGGCACTGGACACATAAAGGCTAAATCTGAAAGGGTGAAAAAAAAACACCCTGAGTAATTAAGGAGCACGGACAGAGGCGTGTGGGGACTACACGGCTGGCTGGACAGATAAATTCATAGTTAAAACATAAAGAAAACGATATGCAGCAACAACAAAGAAAGACAAACAGAGCTCAAATAATGCACGGTATACAGTACCAGCTGAATTCACACAGCAGACTAAAGCATGGTTAAAGGAGGACAGCGGGGACAATTGAGTTAAACATTATTTTTAATTTTAAAAAGGTCAATTGAGACAAGTCCCTGCAGTTCACTGGTTCCTTTGCTATTTTCCCTGGTACAAAGAAAACTACGACTTTACCTGCCTTAATAAATTCTTCACTGGAGCAACAGCAAATATCTCTAATTTGCATTTTTTTCAAACAGATTCCCAAATGCCAAGTGAGGCAAAGATTCAGAGCTACATCTTGCAGCTTTAACATTGTTCTGCTTCACCTCTGCGATTATTTTGCAAATGAACATTACAATTTTTAGCCATGCTTCTAGCAGTCTCAGAGGCATTTGAAACCTCCCTTAATGTAAGCTACCACAGCCTTTTATGAGCTGTCACTGATTTGCTTAGGTACAGAAAGCCGACCGTGATTATCGGCACAGTTCTGCCTCGTCAAGGGTAGAGCTGGGAGTAAAAGGCACAACTTTTCAGTGCAAGCGCACATCTGTGCTTCCACATGTAAACACCTTTAGAGACTTACATTTCTGCCCACTCATCTATCCAAAACACCTCCAGGTCAGTCAGGATGTGTCTGTGAACAACGGCTTGCCAGACATGTCCAACTGGATCTGGGTCCGAACTTTGATTTGACTGAGCTATTCTAACACTTGAAGGTGCGCTGATCAAAACCACTCACCAAACTGCCGAAGGAAAAGAACGAGCCCTGCATGATGGCATTTCATGGGGGATGTTAATCAGTGTATGTTTTCTGCCACACTTACCGTTAAGATACATCAATTTTAATGTTGCAACATGTGAAACGTTTTAGGAGTCGAGAATGCTTTTGCAAAAACTTCATATTCAGCTTAGGGTCGGTTTGGTCTCTCAAATGCAAAAAAAAAAAAAAAAAAAAAAAAAACAGAAAGAAAAAAATGCAATGAGATCTTACACAACAGCCTTTTTGTCAGAGAGAAGTCCCTCTATGTGTTTTCCTGCGTTCACATTTCAAAAGGCTGTCGCATCGGCAGAAGCCTTCGTTCGGCTGTGATACGCTGTCAGACACATGTAGGGTGAGTCAGCCGGTCCAAGTCGGAGCTTAACCCTTGTCTCCCCTTTAGGCTCGCTGCTCAGTCACCAGACATGCGTCGACACATGGCACGGCGGAAAATGGGAAAGGGTGGGCCGGGCGGTGTCAGTGTGTCACCCTAGAGCCAGGAGAGGGACACGCGTGGCGTAGACATAACAGTGAGTCATCCAGGAGCTCACTGGGAACCACTGAACTGACCCTTCTGTGTCTGCGGTATTAACCACCACACTACCTTTTGTCTCTCCCTGTTTGTGTTCATCCATCTGCTTTATTGACTCGGTGAGCCCTGTGGGTGGTGACCGCTCATGAACTGCATCCTTACCCCCGTAATGAAGCCCCCTCTCCCGGACCCTGACCTCCCTGTAACTCCTTCCCGTGTCAGAAAAAAATAAAATAAAATGATAGACTTCGTTTATGCAAGCAGTGGTTTGCTGTTTGATTTCACGTGTAAAAATATTTCCCATCTGAGGATGTTCTGAAAGCCCTTCCTCTTTCACATCCTCCCTGACGATTAGCGCGGCAACAGCGCACCAAGAAGCCTGCTCTCGTCTCACCTCTGTGTCTCCAATGGCAGGAGTCTACCAGCAACGGACTGTGCCTGAAGTACGGCAGCTTTGGCAGGCAAGGTTTAAATTTGTCTTCGACACATGTGGGTCACGGGGGAGGGGGGGCTGTATTTTGTGCCAGCTCTAAAGGAGGAAGTCCCTTGGGGATATTTAAAGAGCTGAAAGAGCTGACTGACAAAGTAAAGATCATGTTCCCACTTGTGTTTCTCATGTCCTGGTACGATTTTTTGCCGTTTTCTGCGCTGTCATCTGTAAAAGATGGGGGAAATTTGACTCCAAAAAAAAAAAGCACGGACCGGGTTTGCTAAGCTGGTTTCGTCAGCTTTCCAACATGCTGAATTGCTGACTAGGTTATATTTGTGTTAGGATTGGTGCTATTCAAAAACGCTAAGGCAGTGTGCTTTAGATTATTGACTAAAATGTAATACATATGATGATTGTACACAGTGGTCTCCTACATTCAGAGTAACGAGTTTCATATTCAGTTTTCACCAGTGTCTGTGGTTGCATTAAGTAATAGCTTCAGTGCACTGGAGCCTGGATAGGACCACCAATGTTGCTTAGTTTTAAGATGCCTTGCTGCTAAACCGCAGTTATTACATTTCTAAACTATTAGCAGCTTTCATGTATTGGATGACCACGTAAAACTGTCATTCAAAACAAGACTAATGCATGCAATGTTTACGTCCTGTAAAAAAAATCTACTGCTCTTTGCTAGTTGGCCAATTTTTACGATGCCTCTTCCTCTTTATGGGTAAAAAGTGATTGGTGGTCCGTTCCCTTCTTCTCTGTAATCATCCTCCTTGAAAACAGGAAGTGAACAATGTTCCTCAGTCAGCCTTTAGGCCCGTATGACAGAAGCATAAGTGATCACATGTAGGTGTGTCGGCGCTGTGACTAGACTGGCACAATCTCAAACGCAAACATACGACAAGTGCAGTTCTGAAGAGTGCAAATGTGATTAAAAGGAGGAAGAAGGCTGAAAAGCATTTTTTTTTTTTTGCCTGCTACAACCAAAGACTCGGAGTTCAGTTTAAACCAAAAATACAACAAAAACCCAAACGGTGGTGCAAGCTGATGCAGCAGAAAACTCCTATTGGTATTTTGGGGGGAAAACACAGCTGAACTGTAGAGCACTGAGAAAGAAGGGTCATCATCAGCAGTGGTCCGTTTTCTTTAAAGTATAATTGTCCTTTTTCTGGGTCCCTTGGTGGCAACACCAATCCTGGATCTGCATCGTTTGGGGCAGTGTGAACAGTGCTTATTTTAAGGGGGACACTGCATTTTTTATTCGTTTTGGAGCATGGTTTCTCCTTTCAGTGCCAGCCTTTGTCTTCTTCAACATGGTGCAGGTTCTCGTTGTATAGTGTTGCCCACTCCTGAAAAAGGGGGATTTGACATCACTCTATTGGTTGCATCTTGCTCTGTCTTGAGGTTTTCTGTGGCACTTTGATTTTTTTTGTAATCGTTTTGTATGGCAAGAGAAAGGCGTATGGTTTATACATGACCTTGGTAATTGCGCTCCTCTGCCAATGGTCATTTCTGAGGGTTTTCCCAAATCACCTCAGGCAAATCCCTGTGCTGCTTCTATTTGTCAGCTTTATGTGGTCCAGTCTTTTTATTCATGTAAGAAAGTGAGCAGCACAACAGGTTGTAGACCAGAATTTCAGTATTGGCCTAGAAGTGGGTTTTCATGGATCTTTCTGGTGAGCCTTGAGGCGGCCTTTCTACAGCTGCCGCAGCGAATTACTGCATCGTCGGCTGTCTAAATATATAAAGCGGTGCACATTTTCCAAATTATTTTTGTCAATGGCGTTCTTTAGGAGCTGGACAGGTGTGTTTATAGTGGGTGATGGTGACCCAGGATTCGGACCGTCTTTATATGAAAGGCCAGATGAAGCTGCTTGTAAGCTTTTACAAAGTCATTCAGAATGCATTGTAAGTTGTTTGTTGTTTTTCCTGATGGGCTACAATAGCAATATCATCAGCATACTGCATCACATCGATGCATGTGGTTTAACCTTTATCCCTGAATCTATTGATGTGTAGACGTTGCCAGTACATCATTTTGACTCCTGCAGGCAAACGGTTAGCAGTAAAATGGAGACAACAATGAAAACAGAGAACAGTGACACAGTCCTGCACGACTCGCTCATCGCCAACGCCACTGAGACATCAGACTTTGAACGCTGCGTTGAACTCGCATCCCCAGATGGTCGAGCAAACATTCAGCATGAAAAAAAAAAATGTATTCCCCAATACATACATGGCCTTTCTTAAAATGCACTTCTTTACTTCACATCTAAACCCATTCAAAAGCTTTTTCAGATACAATAACATGCATGTGAAGTAAAGAAACAGAGTGACAACAACTTTACCATGATAACAAAATAAATACAACATTTTCAACTGGATTAAATGTCACCAGTGTATTGCACACATCCTTGCACTGGATTTTTTTTGTTTCTAGTGGTAGTGATGCATTACAATGTGGAGTGCTGTTATGTGTTATTAAGCCCATTTAGGGTTTATGGCCACCGCTGTTGCAGGTAAACATAAACTGGCTGGGTGTGTTAATCTAGTTTTGGGAACCTGTTAATCTATAAACCTCGTCGTGCAGCACAAGGCTAGAATGACCACAGCAGTATAGAAATTGTGACACTCGTTTTCTATGAAGAAGAAAGCCACGAGCAACAGGTATAATGCTGCTATGCATCAAGTATCAATCCAGCTGGTGTGGATGTTTTGACTTCTTAGAAAGTGCCATTTCTGGGTAAAAGAGCAGAAGTATTAAAAGATCTGTCGTTAAAAAAAATGTCAACAGTCATTAAGTTTTGCTGTTTCAGTCTACGGCGCTGCGTAAACCACCAATTCATTTTTTCTCCCGGCTGTGGTTTGTGTTGCAGTTGTAGCCGGCCACTTCCTGTGGTCCCAAAAATTCCCCACTTTGGCCAAAAGATCAGAAAACTGTCTTTATAGTCTGAAAAAAAAAAAAAAAAAAAAAGCTTGCACAAGTTTAATTTCCCAAAGGATGGCCTACTCTCCACAGAGAGGCCTCAATTGACTTTGCCCCAGAGTCACACAATTCAAATAAAGACCTGTCAAGCTGCAGGCTTTTGTGTGCTCCCCGCCACAGAACTTTCCCATATCGGAAACAAAAACTGTGTGTAAGCACTGCAAACTAGCACTCTCTAGATGCTGCATTTGTGCATGGTCCTGCTGAATGACTCCTGAAAGATCCCCTCATATCTATAATTCATGTCTCCCATTTGATACAATACAGAGTCTTTTAAATCATCAACAGCGAAAGTCAAACGTCTGATCTTGTTTTTCGTCAAAGTGCAGCTGTCATAATTACATAAGAGTTATTAAATAGCTGTATTTATGATTTCACCGACAGACGGGTATTTTTAAATCAGCATGCAGACGTCTGTGAGTCTGACACCGTCTGCTCGAGCACTCATCGCTGGATGGACTGAGTTAGACAGAGATTTGGTCCTAACCCCGCCGTTCACAAATAGAAACAAAATGATGATGACTTGAAAGGTATGTGGCTCTCGAAGGAAGGTCTCGCCATTCTTTTCGCGTGTACTTGAGGGCCTCGAATGCATGTGTTTTATTGTGACTACCGCAGAGCCACAAAATAGGGTGCACCCTGCTAAGAAATTACATGCCACAAAAGCTCAGAGGCCTGATTTGCAGCTATCTTGGTGCTGTCCTTCTGGGTGCATGGTGTTTATGGATGTATCCGTCTCCGCTGTACACTGAGCTGTTGTTGTTTACAGAGAAGGTCAGAGTGGCTCTTCCCACAGACTTCTCGGAATGGTGAAAGTTCGGGGGCGTGCTGTGAGAACATCCTGGGGCGTGCTTCGACTCAAGATGTCAGAGGATGCTCCTTCATGGCAGCGGCGGGGAAAAGTTTGTCAAAGATGCTATCAAGTGGTGTACATTGACAACGCAAACAAAGCTGGATATAAGTACGGAGCGCCACTCCACGGACTCTGAGTCGGATTAGCCGGTGTACAATGACAAAAACTGCATTGAAGGCCAATAGATTGCTTTTATTTATCTTTAATTACTGCTTTTTACCTCTTGTAACATTTGTTGCATAAACACGCTTCACTTTTTCTCATTTTTTATACTTTGTGTAATTTCTGAAGAGAATCACTTGTTGATCGGCGACCCAAGTGGGCTCCTAACCTCAGTTTTGGAAACTACTGCTTTGGCTTATGGGACGTTTCTTTTTTTCATGTCGGACATGGGACTTTTTCTTTTACCCTTGTGCTTTTGTGTGGAATTTGGTGGTGGTTTACAATGCGCTGTGGGTGCATGTATGGTGGGGCTAACTGGTAGGATTTGACTCATTGGATGTCTGCCTACCATTTTTGGGGGGAAGTTGGAGAAGTGCAAAAAAAAAATCAAACGTTGGGACTTGCAAATCATCTTGATGGAAAACATTGGCCAGCACGCCAACTGATTGTATTAGAACCTGATTTGAACTATTGTTGAAGATTTTTTAAAAAGGGTACTTTTAACTGTCTCACTAACATACATAGAACATGTCATTGTGTCTCTTTTGTCAGCTGCTGAAGCTAAAGCTGTGCTAATGCTAAGACAGATTACGCTCCCATTAGTTCTGCTGTGTTTACAACATGTTCTGTTCACGCGGTGACTGGCTGTAGCACGCCGCCAGCACTCATCATATTTGTATTAGTGGTACTCAAAGATACAGGTGGTTGCTATAGCAACGCAACCACTGTTTTCTCAGTGGTTAGCTGAGCCGCCATCTTGGTAGTCCATCACTCCATTTATTTAGTCACTCATGGCTGGATAATGCAACATTACGAATTGGTTGTTAAATTGTAATGAATTTCTAAGTTAGAAAACAATTTTTGAAACGATATCTTATTAAAATAATGTTTTATTTTCTCTTTTGTTTTGCATAAACATGGCAACTGTTGTCTCCTGTTAGCTTTTAAAGTTGCATTGGCCTCTACTCCAATTCCTCAAAACATACATATTCACACCAAACAGCGATATCTCTACATTTTATTGGTTATTGGTGTTTCAGTTTTATTCTTATTTTTCCTTTTTCTATTGTTTTTTTTCCCGTAGTATTACCTATTTAAATTTTTACTTTGTAGTTTAGTTGAGTGTTACCAGTCCAATTAAAGTTTGTTGACTGAAGTATTTTAACTAGATGTTGAAGGATTTTGTTGATAAATTATTGTATTTTGAAGAAAAGCTGTTTGTGTTAGCTCTCTTATGTGTGTGTAACAGAAACAGAGAACATTTTGTCTTCAATATTGAAGCGGTGTGCCACTCTGCTAATTTTCATTAATATTAATAAATTTGTTAATAATTGCCTTTGGCACTTATTAATAGTTGTTCATTGCCTAAACAAACCTGTTGTTGCGCAACAAAAATGGCATTCAGGCTAAATATAAGTTTAGGATGGATGGATGGATGGATGGATGGATGGATGGATGGATGGATCGATGGATGGATGGATCGATGGATGGATCGATGGATGGATCGATGAACGAACGGATGAATTGGAAAAAAACGTTCCTGTGTCAATTGCTATTTTTCAACAAACAAGTTTATGATGAAAAGTTTCATATTTGCCTTGCGAAGGTATCCTGTTTCTGCTTTTCCAAGTTTGCATTTATGTTGGAAGGAAAGAAATCGTTATTACAAACTATCTTGTTTCACTGCCTATTTTAGAGACTGTGACTCAAGGGGGGAAAGCATTGCCATAAATAGGCTGCACATACATCTACACACAGGTGTTTCATACAGCATACGTCTCCAGTATACTAGTTTTAATGTGCTGAGTGGACAAAACAGTCAGGTCATTTCTGTTTTTTGCCATTGTTTCATAAAAATTCTCAGAGTTACATCTGGCGTCTTTAAGAGGGTTCGCAGGAGAGGACTTCTTCTAGTTTTGTAAAGAGGGCAGCCTGGTAAATTGTGAGAATCACCCAGTTAATTGACCTGGTGTGCTGCTATAGAACCAGAACCAAACATAGAGAAGCAGCATTTAGTTCCTATGCTCCAGGATTCTGGAACAAACTTCAAGAAAACCTCAAATCAGCTGAAACACTGACTTATTTTAAATTAGACTGAAACCCCACTTGTTCAGAGTTACCTTCGGCCCATAATAACAGGAACACTGACCAACTTGATACAATTTAATGTTTGTTGCTTGTCTCACAATTAGTGACTTTCTCAATGTCTTTATGATGTAAAGCACTTTGAACCACCTTGCTGCTGAAATGTGCTTTAGAAATAAACTTGACTTGACAACTTGACATCACACAATCAGCCAAAACCCCACAATTTCAGGCGTCTCATCTGACTATGTTTAAATAGAAAACAAAGCTGTGATAAAAACTTGGTTTTGAAAATATTTAGTTTTTCTTTAAAGTATGGTATACGTTGAAATTGTTCCAACACCCACTGAGGTGTGATTTCAAGCTGGGAAAGTCCAAACTCAAACCTAATGGATTTAGTGTTTATGGATATTTTCCTCTTGTCTTTTAACTAATAAACTTAAGAGAAATAAAAAAAAACGTTTTGGCTTGTACTGATGTTATCAGTTAGGCACCATAGAAATTAGTAAATCCCGTTGTTTATCAGCTCACAAGCAGAACTTTCCAAACTGGCACATGATGTCATTTCCAGTTTTGAGCTCCCATCTCTGCGACAAATCAAATGCAACATTATTAGCAGACATAACAATATGCAAAGTGCATTAAAACAGTTAAAATAATAGGGTCTTCAAGCTGAAGTACAAAGAGTGCAGTGCATTAGGATCATTTTACAATGCCATTTTTTGCTGTCCTGATTTGTACCAGATGCTGTTAGGCTTTTTTTCTGCTGCTATTATTCTGTAAATATCACATGACTTTATCATAAGGAATCAGTTTAAACCCTTTTTGTAGCCACAGTATCAACATTATCACCTTCCTGAAGCAGTTTTACCATGTTAATCATAAAGAGCAAAACACATAATTTTTTTTCCCCCCATTGTATCCTGTAATTTATGGTCTCAATATGCTTGCACCAAATTCATGAGAATGTTTTTCCTGTAGACAAAGCCTGAGCGTGATGTAAATTTTAACCAATGTTTCTACTGTCAACCACCTCAAAGTTGTATACACCAAGCAAGGTCGGGAGTTATTTATAGTTTCAATTCATTCTACGACCAATCAGTCCCAGCAGTGCAGTTACAAAGCCCCGTACAGAAAGCATGATGTTGTGGAGCTGTGACCTCTCTTTGAATGCTTTACCTCCATCCACACTGTAATTTAAAAATATAAATCTATGTCTGATTTCTGTTTGGGAGTGGACTTAGGTGTTTGTCTGGTATTAATATCCCTGGATCAAGTTAGGGAAACAGGTGACTCCTACTGCTGTTTCTTAGATACTCCCATGCAACAAGGATTATTTTCTTCAATGAGCTGATCCTTGTTTTGAAATACGATCCCACCCTGCTTTATGCCCAACTCAAAAAGTACTTCAAATTGTAAGAGAGGATTGAAAGATAATCAGTAGATTAAAACTTCACAATGTTGTCAAAGAACAATTAGTTCTTAGAGGAATGCAGAGGAGTGAACAGGCAGGAACGTGTGACTCCCATTGAATCCCGTCATGCTTATGCACTGACCTGCAAAAGGATTGATACTCCTTGACGCTTTTCACATTTTGTTGCATCAAATCACAAACTTAAAAGTGTTTTATTGTGATTTCCTTTCATAGACAAACTCATATTAGTGTATAGCCCTAATCACGAGGTGGATGGAAGAGGTAGTCTTCAAATATCGGAATCAGAATCAACTTTATTAAATGTATTAATTTTCTGGGTACAAACAAAGAATTTGGCTTGGAATTCCAACGCTTGCACCATACATACATAAAAAAAAACAAAAAAAAAAAACAGGCAGACAAGTATCAGCAAGCAGAGCAACCACTACAATCTATAACAGAAAATACATTATTCAGTGTCAATGTTTGGGGATCATGTCAGGTCTCGAGAGAGGATGGTTCCTATGAAGCAGAAATGATGCACAGTACACACCGTGCTGTTGAGGCTAGTGAGGGGTGGTGGTCTTAAGCGGGTTTAGCTCCAGCTGGTACTGGACCCTGCCTGTTTTCCTCGCCTGCGTCTTCGTTAGGGAGACAGGTCAACTCTGATGGGAAGATGGATGGAGCTAAATACAGAGTGATCCCAAAAGAAAGCACATTAGCAGCTGCAAAAGTAATATAGAGGACAACCTTCCAAAAGGACAACAATCCTAAACAAGACAAAAGGATGCTTTTAGGTAACAATGGTTCAGTCAAAAATTTCAGGCTTTTATGTGTAAAAATTGGGGGGGGGGGGGGGGGTTAACACATATTCCTTCCACCTCACAACTGTGAGCTACTTTGTGTTGGTCTATCCTGTGAAATCCCAGTGAAATCCATTGATGTTTGTGGTTGGAAATGTAAAACAACATGAAAAAAAGCCATGTGCTTTTGCAAGCGACTGTCCAATGGCAATGCCCATGACCACAGTGGGTTACGGCTGCACCACAGTAGCCTTTCTGCACTTGCTCCACTGCTGCCTGGAGCACTGCTGAGCTGCATCTGGTCCTCATCTGGATCTGGGGGCTGGTTGGACATCCACCAAGCCAAGCACAATGAGCGCCACTGACAACATGGCAGTGCTCAGAGCTGACAGCAGCAAACTCAGCACATGTCACTGGCTAAAGCAGAGGTATGCGAGTTGATATGGAAACAAGATGTGCTGAATGTTTTTTTTTTCTTTTTCTTTTAACTCAGTGCTGATTGTGGATAGGACCACAAACGTATTATAAATGCAGTGGTGGAAATGTGTTGCTACATTCATCAGTAGATTAATTGAACCTGCACAGCGATTTGCTCAAAATAAGAACAAAAACTTGTTCCTATGTTGAAGCATTTTCTTACGTGCAAAGCAGAAATTGCACTGCAAAATGGGAACTAAAAGTAAGTAAAAAAATTCTTGAAATTACTATATTTTTCCTTGATTTGAGGAGCTAAATAAGACTATTTGCCAATGGAATGAGTATTTTTACCCCTAAAATAAGATAATTAGATATCCTGCACTTGAAATAAGATGATGGAGATGAATTGTTCCTATTTTAAGTGCAACAATCTAATTCCATTGGCAAATAGTCTTATTTACCTGCTCTAATCAAGGAAAAATACACTAATTTCAAGAAAATTTCACTTACTTTTAGTTCCCTTTCGCTCTATGCATTGTCCAAAAAGAAACTATCAAAACGTTCAAGATTAGATTCACGTTTTGGGTTTCCAATCGTATCTCTTTTAGATGTGGAGTCATTAAAAAAAAAGTTATGATGGAGTTTTCTGTGCTTTTGAGTAATGTATCTAAGGGGTATATCTTCATAGATAAATCAGTATTTCTTTTATTCTAAGACTGTTTGAACTGTAAAGGGCTTGTCCTTCGATTCAGGCTTGACAGATTTACTACAACGGGAGATAAATAAATCAGTAAAACAATTAAGCCTGGCAGACCTGACAGCTCGTGGGAAGGAAGATTAAAGACAGTTTTGGTCTGTGCACATGTTAACCAAGTTTTCATTTCTGCCTTTGTCTCACCATGACTAAAAACATGCTCTGGTTCAGCCTCCTTAAAATAAAAACGCAACATAAGGCTTTCAAAAAGGTTTGTCATCAACCGGCAAAGATATCCAGAACGTAAAACCTTCAGCACCTGCAGGGAAAATGACTCTAACGTCCTTCTTTTTGTTTTCAGAACGGAGCTGCTGCTGCTATGGACGAGCAGAGCGTGTCTCAGCACAGCAGTCCTCAGCGCTGCGGAGGTCAGCCCGGCACCGACAGTCAGAAGTCCAGCGCGATCCGGTGCGGCTGGCTCAGGAAGCAAGGAGGTTTTGTCAAGACGTGGCACAGTCGCTGGTTTGTTCTGAGAGGGGAGCTGCTCTACTACTTCAAAGATGAGGAGGAGACCAAACCTCTGGTGAGGCTGTTTATGCACTCAAAAACCTGACAGATGGCCACATACAACAACACACCACTTAGCTTTGAGATCATGCACACAACCAGATAATTGAATAATTAGGTAACTTTTTGGCAGACTCAAATGTTCTTTTTTTTTCTTACTTTTAAGCTAATCAAGCAAAAATAAATACATTCTGCACAGTGGTCTCTTAATGTATATTGAATTGTTTGACGCTATAAACGATCCCTGCACTTATTTTGACAAACCCATCCATCCAAAAGGAAATCATTCACATACCATTTGTTGAATCAATAACTAAAGGTGAATACATTAAAAAGGTAATGACTTAAAATGACTATTCTAAGCTATTGTTGCCTAAATACCTCAGACCTCAGAACAATCCCACAGACCCATGTAAAGCTGAAGGGACAGTTTGTTGCAGGTTAGAATCTGCATTCTTCTGATCGGAGGGAAAGTTGGAAGCTTATTTTTGTGCAATACTTTTTTAGCTTCTGTGTCAAATTCAATGTCAGGACTGCAAAGTTTAAATTCCACTACCTGTTAAACGCATTGTGCAAAATCAGAGTCCTGTTACCTGATTGTAGCTAACAAAGACTCAGCTTATACAAGAAGAAGTTGCAACACACATATATGAAAAATACATCAATATATAGCATCAAGCATTGCCCTTTAATTTAACCACTAAGCATGCAATGTCATTGCGAACAAAAATGGAACATTTGCTTGCAGTTATCTTCGTGCAGATGAACATGCAGTAACTCCACATCGGTCACTGTTTTGTTCATCTTGCCTCTATCCACATTTTTCTAGACTCCTTTTTGGTCTTGGAAAAAAATATATACACTGTATTCCGACCTCTAAACGTTCTGTATAATGCACGTCTGAATTGCACTGACAGCGTTTAACCATTTTTAAGGAAATCCCTTTGACAGCAATGTGTTCAAAATGTAAATTTCCAACAATGTTGTCGCAGGTAAAGGGTGTTTCACTGCAGGGCAAATTGCGATTGCTGATTGGTCAGTTGGTGACGAAGCCGCATGATTGATTGTCAGGTGGCGTTACGTAAATTAGACGCCAATCAGCTATTTTGGGAGGCATGCCAGAACAAAAAATTTCAGTAGCTAGCTGTCGTGGAGGCCGCCCCAGACGCAGAAAAAAGTAGACAAGATCATGTGAAATGATGACTTTTTTATTTTTTATGAAAGGCAGGTCATTACTCAGCCTTTCAGCAGGAAGATTTAGTTGTGACACCAGAAACGCTGGTGAAAATAATGATTATTGTAAGGATTTTCTCCCCTACTGTATAAATTAACCAGATTAAACGTTGGATTTGACTTGTTTCTGTGTGAACCTATATTACTGGAGCAAAACAATTTATTCTCTCACCATACTTTCACCAGGGGTGCCAAGAAATGTGACTGGTAATGTGGATGTCTAGAATTTCAGCCATTAGATTATTTATAAATGGCTTTTGGTTTTGTTACAGTTACAGTGAAGTACATTCAATATCTTAAGATTTCACTCCTCAGTGGACATATCTTTATCTATCACCCCTTTTTTATATAAATATTCCTGAGGGTTTCTCATTCTGTGCTTGTGCAGTAACAGGCTGCCAGCATTTAGTCGTTGTTGTATTTAAAAAGAGGTTAAAAAAGATCTAACTCTGATTCCGATGACTCAAATCCTTTTGACTGGCTGTTTCTTTTTCAAAGAAAAACAAGTTGTACGCTTGTTTTCATTGATCTCAACAAGCAGATCTATCCTGACAGAGAACGGGGACAAAGAAGGGAGATAAGGCTTTCTCTGCAACCACGTAGCTGCCTCTTTAGAAAAATTGGAACAAAAAAGCAGCTCGACAAGCAGTGGCACCACAAAATAAAGCATGAGGCAGACAAATCTGCAGAAGATGGATGAAAAATTAACACATGCACATTTGTAGTTCAGGAAGTAATGGGATGTTGATGTTTATAAATTGTCTAGCACACATGACAAGGTAAGGAGAGATGCAGTTTTTATTGTCACCAAGAAAACATAACTTTAAAATAATAGGTTAAAAGTAAAGTCTGAAACTTTTCTGGATGTTTCCCGAAGTCCCTTTTTGATTAATTGCGCTTACCCAGTACCGTCTGACCTGCTCTTCCACTCTTTGGGGGGATCTCGTGAAAAAATCTCCCTAATCCACTCTGATTTTATTTATTTCTAGTCTATGTCGAGTCCTTCCTATTCTTCTCATAAACTTAAACGTGGTTTGCTTCTTGTGACTCTCAGCCATGTTCAAAGTACACGGTGTGAATAGATGAGCTACGATGAAAGGCTAAAACTGAAGCTAACCGCTAAGCTAACCGGATACATAAACACTAGAAGTGTGTATGAGCAGCCAGCAAGCAGAAACTAACAAGGGACGAGCACGCACTCTGGTGTTACGTGAGTGCATCAAAAATAATTGCCATGTGGGACAAGCAATAGATAAGGCGATACCCCAGAACCTGAGGGACAGATGTGTGGGCAGGAACAAAACTCCGACAAATCGGATCAAATGGCAGGGATTTGTCAAGGTTTTTACAGGCCTGCAGCTCCTGCAGAGATCAACTTTTTCTGAATGTATGGACTACTTTCAGGTTGGAAGGAACATTTCACCCAGTATAACAAAAAGTGTTTCTGAACAGGATTACCACACGTATGACTTTAAATTTCCTGTAAACTGACTTTCAGGCAGCTGAATATACATTTAGAAGCTGGTGTTGGGACACACTGTTTACGAAGTCGCATACCACTTGTTTTTTTTAGTGTCTGAGACTGAACAGGAGTAAATCTTTACCATTAGCAAAAGGAAATCTATATACTAAATACGAGTTGATTTTTTTTTCTGCCCACATTTCCTTATTATTTGGTAGTATTCCCTCTACTGTATGACTTTGGTCAAACATATCGGTCAAACTCCCTCTTACTTACTCATTAGGTGCTCAACAAAGAGCGCCACGCTTTTGCCTTTGCAGACTGGGAGACTAACAGAACAGAAGACCACATCCTTCTCTCTTACCTTTTCTGTCCTAACAACATCCTCCCTATTCCAGGGGAAACTGGAGCACAATCGAAACCTTCATTCTGCTCATCTACGTACTCTGCTCTGTTTTTTTTCCTGCTGGCTGATTTCCTAGCAAACTAAGCTGAGCCAAACCTAAGCCACATCAGCAGTTCAAGTCTCTTAAGGTTGAATCTCCAGACCTCGAGGTGGGCTGCTGGCCAGACTCGGGAACAGGAGCCATTCCTCACTGCTACTTCTGGGGGCTCTGGGTCTCAGGGTGTTCGTTTATAAATAGAAGGTGACATTACATGAGGTCTTAGTGAGGTCACTGTCCTGATGCAATCACCAGAGTTTTCCTAACAGATGCTAACAGAAAATACAAATTTTCCATTTTAGGCACATCAAATGAATTACTGTCCCTACACCCTTCACCGCCTGGAAAACATGATTTGCTGCTTTCCTCGGCTGCCCTAATTCTCAACCAAAGCTGTAGAGAACACCTGAAACTGCTGCAATTTTTTTTTTTTAGCAGAGTTTTTATTTAAACTAGGTCAGGTTCAGAAGAGCGTTGAACATCCTTAAATCTGTGTAACTGTGACCTTCAACTCAGAGCAGCATCGAAGATCATAAAAGGAAGATTTTTCACCGACAACGCCGAATGAGGAGCGCAAGACAAGTAATCCGGAGTGATTAGCCTCCCGAAACAAAAAACACATGTAGGACAAAGAGGAGCCTGAGCGCCGACTGGATGTCGTCCCGACGTCTAACCTACCGAGATCAAGACGAGAGCGGGGCGAACGCACACACACGAGCACAGAAATCCACCACGGCCCATTTAACGTCTGGCCTGTCACAAGCTGCAAACTTTATCTAACACTGAGGTGCGAAGCCATATCTAGATCAGCTATTAATTAAGTCTCTCTCCTGCTGTGACGCCTCTATTTGTTCTCCTTCCCACTGGCCTAATTGCCGCCTCCCCCAGTTGGAGAAAGAACAGCTGCCCTTTTCTGTTGCCTGTGGAAACACGAAAACACGAAAACTGCAGCCTGATTAGTCCGGTACGGGCTGTACCGGACTAATCTGATGGTACATTTACAAATTAAGGGGGGAAACAGTGCATAGACTCAGATGCCAAAGCTATTTTAGTGATTAATAGTAGTTTTATTCTCCCTTTTTAATTAAAACGCTTTTAAATCTACAGAAATGACATGTGTTTTAGACCCAGGGTCTGAAAACACCTTAAAAAATGAAACATTTGTTACTTTTTGCAAAACATGAAGATGTAAAATTTGGGGGATTTCGATTTTTTTCACAGTGATTTTACACAGGAAGCTGAAAAACATGGACAAAACAAAAGCACTACATTTGATCATGACGTGGTTCCTGTTCTTAGACCTTTTAAAGTCTTGTTCCTTACGTAAGCCTTAATTTATGATTACGATTATCCTTCTCCTTACTCCGTCTAAATTGTCTCTGACATCACATCACACAGTTTGCGCTTGATTTGCACTCCGGGCAACTCTCTCTTAACAGCAGATGCAGAAAAGCCTGAGAAAAATTGTTCAGGGCAAAACTAGATAAGTTGCTTTTTTCTTTCTGGTGCTTGTTGTGCTCCCCCTTTTCAATACCACCCTTGGCAACTATATGGCCAGTATTGCTTTTTTATATGAGGTGCTTTTTTTTCTTTTAAGTAAAAAAAGAAGCTTGTTGATGCAACATTTTTCTCTGTCCTGGATTACGGTGGTGCCTTTTATGTCAATGCATCTTCTTAAAGCACATACATTAAATCTGAGACACGGTGAGATGAGGCGTTCTGGCAGGGATGAGTTAGCTGAGGCAGTCTTATGTAGACAGGTGAACAGGTGCGCCGTGTTGACTGCAATCAGTGGCAACAGGGGGAGCTGATCCAGAGCAGAGTGGCTGGAGGGAGACTGAGCTGATTGGATGATGGCTTAGAGGTAAAGACTGAGCCAAGAAAAGTCTGAAAAAGTCCAAAATAAACAAACAAAGTCTAAATCATGACAGTCTACTCTAAAGTGAATCAAATTAGCTTTGCATGACTTCACAACTTGTAAACAAGGGTTTTTCTGATTATTAAAATGGTCTGATCAACAAGCATAATTAGCTTTACTGCATTCTGAATCATTGTACAAAAACTGGGGGACAGACAAGGGTTAGAAAAATGGAAAATGAAGCACAGATCAGTCTGACCAGGGTGTTCAACCCATAGACATTATATACGTAGACGCACCATTGGACGCTGCCGGCCACTAGGCCGACGTGCCTACAGGGCGGCCATCTTGGGTCAGACCACAGATCAGACAGCTGCTGTCAAAATGAATAGGAGGCAGCTCAGATCTCATTCTTATCACATGTTCACAGTGATCGTGACCTTTCAGACAGATTACACATATTTATTCAGAACCAAAACTGAAGTCAAACTGGATGAAAAATGTACATGCACTTACATATTTTGCAGTTACATATTAATCTAATATACACACAAATTATATACATATAAATCTCTCTCTCTTTCTTCCTATATATATATATATATATATATATATATATATATATATATATATATATATATATATATATATAGATAGATAGATATATAGATATATAGATATATAGGAGCAAAACTATATACAGACAAGTGAGAGCAAAGGTGCTCATAACAGCATTTAAAAATTATATAATACAAACCGCGATCTGGGGGGAAAAAATCAACAAAAAATCTAAAAACGCATCTTAGAATCAAATATTACAAAATCATAGCAAAACCAAAAATATTGTATAATACATTACACCCCCCCCCCCCACCATAAATCATGTCTATCCAGTAATTTAGGCCCATTTTGTTTGTATTTGGTGTTTAATGTACTTTTCTCTACTTCCATCCCTGCTACCCATTAGCACATATTGTGTTTATGCCGGAAAAATTGTAACTGTAAAGCATGAGGATGATCAGACAATCTTCCTTATGGAAGGTAATTCCCCAGGATCTGGTTCCTAGTGTTCTTTTATTTGCGCACCCATAAGCGGAGTAAAAGTCGAGCTTCCTGGGACGTAGCTCTGGAAGTTTGCTTACAATACAAAATCAAAATTATTTATTAAGTTAGACAACCATTTAATTCAATCAACTGGTCCCATGTAGCCCCTAAAGGGGTGACGTTTTCAGTCAGTTGATTTATCTGAAAATCGGGTGAGAATTCACCGGATTCAGTGTCTAAAAACATAAAGTACATTTTTATGAATTGACGTGTATTCGGTCAGCTTGGTCTGACCTAAGATGGCCGCTCTGTCGGCACGCCTCTCACCCGACGACGGGGCGTCTACGTCTACATGTCTGTGGTTCAGAGTGCGGCCCTTAGCCTATTTGTGGCTCTTGGAGTGATTTTGTGTGGCCACAGTTTGCAAATGAGCCCACCAGCACATTGAAAATGAAAACTTTTTTCAGATACTGAGGAGGAGATCGTTTTTACTGACGAATTAAAATGTGCTTAAATTGGAAAACTGTGGGGTGCAACACTGAGTATTTTTCTTTTATCCCCCATGCCTTTGCAAAGTGCATCACAAACTGCCAATGCTTTTTACTTAAAAGCAAAGTAGGGCAAACCCATTAACTAAACTTGGCTTCAAAAGCAAACTTGTTCAATGAAAGAGCGGCATTTATGATTCTGCAAGGCTCTTAAAAAAATTACAAGTTAGCGGACCTTTACGTCCCCACGTTAGAATACCGATGAGTAACGAGCCTGCATTTAAGTCAGTTTGGTGTGAAGAAACATTTTCAAAAGCACCAAATTTGAGTTACCACCCAGCATGCTTTTGTCATCAGGGTTTTAGTTTAGTTTCTCTTTCTAAATACATGTTTGAGACGCCAGCACCTTGAGAAGATAGAGAAACACCTTCAACTTAATGCAGGAGGTGTCTCCAAACAAATATGTACCCACTATTTACTATTCACTGTCTATTCATGGAAAGAAAATGTCCTGGAAAGAGTTTGTAATATATTAAAATTACAAAATTATGTGAATTGCAAGCAGGGGTAAGGAGGTGATTAAATGCATTTGTTAAATGGAGGGGGATAGAAGACTCAAGGACGAGCGGATCAGTAAAAGAATTGATAACAGCTGCCTTAAAACTGAATGCACCACAGGCACAAAGCCTGGTGGGTTAGTTTAAGCCCGGCAAAACACTGACACAAATTAAACTTCTCTGAGATGAAAGAAACAAGTCAGGCAATCACCTTGGCTGTTCTCCGAATTTCGTCTCAAAGGTATTTCATTATTCAATTCATTACAGCCTTATTGGATCCAGGGATGATTTTTTTTTTTTTTTTTTTTTTGAGGAATTCAGACCATTGTTGATAAGGTTATTTGAGTAGATTTGTCCTTTTTACCGCAGGGGGCTGGCGTGTTGAGGTCCTTTACAGTTGGGCCAAACCTCTCGGAGCAACGTGAAGAATCTAAAGAATGGGAGTCAAATGGAGGTGAAGGGTCACTGAAAAGCCTGCGTAGGGCAGAGCACATGTAGGCTTTAGCATCAACATGCCATCTGCCTGCCCTCACTCGTCCATGGAGACGTATGCGCGGATACTCACCGAGATTGGGCGATATGCTTGCACACACATGCGCTCATATTTCGTCTGGCTTGAGCCGCAAACAAGGACGGAGCTCATGCAGTGGCAGGAATGAGATGATTATTGTAATTTAAGCCACTCGGCTTCGGATCTGTATGCCAGGGAAAGCAGGGAGGGGGGGCGCAATTTGAATGAATAAAAGAACTCTGGATGAATGCGTTTTAACAATTTAATGGAATGAGAAATCAGAGACAAGTTAAAATTTTTATTAAGATATTAGGATTCCAGCCACAACAAGTCTGCGCATAGATAAATATTGAAAATTCATAGGACTGGGAAGACACGCTTTGAACTCAGACAAAATGAAAAGTTGCTGGTTGTGTGATGAATTACATCGAATCAATAATTTAGCAGCGGCGTGATGCTCTGAATGTCTTCTGTTGTCTCTGCGTAAGATGGAAACTGCTCGACCTTGACGAGTACGGAGGGGGTGTGTCCACATGAAGGCTACCGCCTTCATGTGGACAGCATTAACAACTGTGTAAATTATTACCAATATATTTTATTTGTGGTCAGTCTGCTTTAGTTCGTGTTTGAGGCTCTGAATGAAAGCAAATGCAGAAACTCCTATACGATACTGGTTACATCAGTGGGACAAAAGAGAAAATTGTATTTCTTAAAGGACAAGATTCACATATTAAAAGCATGCAAACTAACAAAGCAATGAATGGATAATGCTTTAAATCGTCCATTTGCTTTTTGCTTTTATGTTGGTAGAGAAGCTGAATCCTGTCAGATTACTAGTCAGTGAAAAAGTGCTTTAATCTATATAAAACATAAAGTGGATATAAAACTGGACATTTGTGCTGTTCACAACATCACGTTAAATGAGCACTGCAAACCGTGTCTTTGCTGACAGGGTTCTTATTAAAGCTATAAATTTTAATTCCCTTAAAAACACACCGAAATGTCCCTTTACCTAAACTGGTCAATGACATGGTATCTAAAAAAAGGTGTTGGTCACACTCTGTTCCCTGAAGATATCTACGCCTCACCGCAATAAAACTAAACCTCAGACGCAAATATCTCTGAGTGCTGTGGACTTAAATGTTTCATATATATATAGTGTGAAAATGGTGTGGCACAAGTAGAACAGGACATAAATGGAGAAACGGCGAGCATGGCAGTCGGAGAAAAGACTCCAGCAATGAACAATGGCACCACATGACACATGCTTTAAAAATATATTTTTCATAAATTGTTATATTATTTACTTGAAATTGTTGAAAGACCATGCATTATTCGTTTTGTGAACACTGATGTCACAATAATAATAAATGATAAATAAATCAAGATTTTTTTTATTTCAACATTTTAAAATGAGATATTTGAATATTGCTCACTGCTCATATGCCTACATGTAGTTGTGTAAGTTAGTAAATAGTAAATTACATTACAGAAATCCCCTTGATTATGTCTGATGTTTTTGACCGGAGGACAGCACGGGTAAGGGGGGGGGCTTTGAGGTATAGTGCCCAGGGGCACCGCATTGTCTTAATACGGGCCTGGGCAGACCCACCTTAATAATGAAACGTCGATAATATTTCCTTCTGTTTTTCTATCACATGGAGAATAAGCTAATATAATGTTGAATATGAAAAGCCTCTTCTTCATCTGTGTGGGGATTTTTTTAGACTAAAGCAGAAAACTAATTTCACAAAAAAAAACCTTGATGGGTAAGATCATATTCCATTCCACCAGGTTTGGTCATCCAGCAAGTCCTGGCCCTTCCTGCCAGTGTTCTCTAGATTGAAATACTGGAAACGCTTCAGTGAAAGTCACACGTTGGCATGCACATTTACTTCCTATACATCTTCGTTTCATTCTCAGATCTAAACAGGTAGTGATTACACCCACAGTTTTAAGAGAAAAGGGGAGCATCATGAAAGTATTCAGCTTCCTTAGCGCGCCATACTTTCAAAGTGAATGTAATCCCAGGCCTTAAACCACAAAACTATTACAAGACATAAATACAAAGGAGATTTTGGACTTTAACAGGAATACATAAAATACATGACCCATTTTGGGGAATTATGTACCATTTTGAGGAACCTTGAATGCAGCAGAGGGACCATTTAGCTGCCCCCTTTCCCGTCCTCTTTCAATCCTCTAATAAACAAGCTTCTTAAGGCCAGATTTTTCCACATATGAGGAGTATAAACCTTTCAGACAGTGTCCTTTTGTTTTATTCAAGGTTGCAATAATTGCTTTGGCTCTGAGCTCGTTTTACAGCGTAAAATGGACCGATCTTTTATTTTGCATGGCTCCCTGCTTTAAAACCTCTCCAGCTATGGTTGGAAGAGACCATTTCTTAGGAGTTATGTTGCTCTTCTGTGCCGTTATGGAAATCTTTTCCAAACAGTCACGCTGACACTGAATCACACAGCGAAAGCATCACTGATGGCTGCTCCTGCGCGTGTTTTTTGGTTGCTTACTCAGAACTGACTAAAGTCCTGTACAACTTGTCATTGAGATGTTGCGAGTTTGAATTGAAATATTGTATATATGTGAAAAAGATTTTATGCTTATCAAAGCTTAATAAATGTATTTTTTTCCCACCACTGCAGACAAAATTTTTTAGCTTATTGCACTACCGATTACTGATAGACCCCTTTACTCAACTATCTGATTCAGTTATCAAACCCATGATCAGGTCGCTCTGATGCTATTAGCACATTTAGGGCAGTCGGAAAGGTTACAATGGATAAAGTTTCCCCTTATGACTCATAATTTTAAGCTTAGATTACTCACATTCCTTTATTGGTCGTGTTGTGGTCACTTACCCAGGGAATGTACTTCTCAGATTTTAAACCAGATTTGCATTATGTAGTTGACATGCTTTCTTAAATTACTTTACTATATAGGAAACCTAAACTGCTCATTATGCCATTTATGGATTACATTCACTTTTTAAAAAAGATCTCACAATGATAATTTGAAAAAGTGAGGTGACAACATGCAGACAAGCGCACTATCTCCCCAGAAAGGACAAGAAGCACCGAGATCCCTGCTGTGTTTGGAAACTGTCTGAAAGGTCACAGATGCAGGAGAAAAGTAATTACTAGATAAAAAAGACAGCTGATCAATGGGGCAAGGTTTATTGATCACCCAAATTACTTGTTAGAGCCCAGGTTTGTGGTACATTGACTTTAGTTGGAGTTTCACCTATAAAATAAATGCCTCTGCTCTTCTGTTTCCTGCAATTTTTCATTAGGGGAAAATCCTTCAAGGCAAGTTTATTTATAAAGCACTTTTCAGTAACAAGACTATTCAAAGTGCTCACACAGGCTCAGGCTTTTAGTTACAGGTTATTGTTACTTGAATACCATACATGTATCCAACTGAATTATTTACTACTAAAGTCATTTTCAGATCTTGATCAGAAAGAATGAGAAGATATGCTGTATCACAAAGTTATGTGTATTATCGTCTAATGATGCGGTCTCCTTCCTTCAGCATGCAGTTGTTTGTTTCGTGCTCATTTAGTTTCACTGTCACCGTTCTCAGGAAGCAGGAAACTCTTTTTTTAAGCCTAAGATTTTAGTTCCCCACCTGCTCTGAATCACCAAACAGACCGAAAAAGCTAACGGCTTGAGGGTAAACACAGTGGAGTGCCTAGTAAGTAAAATCACACATATTATCTGCAAGTTCCTCACAAACCACAGCAAAGTCAGAAGTTCATTATGGAATGGGAATGCAGCTGTTTGTAATGCCAGCCCTGCTAAAAAGTCCAATTAAATTCCTGAACTTTAGTTGATTGTTGTTCTTTGTGGTCAGTGTAAATATAGAACTTCCTGTTTTGTTTTGTTTTTGAAAATTAGAGCTGTATAGATAACATTGCAGTTAATATCGTAATGTATTTAGAAAACAGGCAATTTGTGGTAATATTTTTAAGGTGCTGTACCAATTGATTAATATATTGGTCCCACAGAGGCATCGACCCAGGTTCACCTAGACAAAAAACAAAACTGTTCGCCACAATGGAGGGAGCAGTAAGGAGCAGTATGGAGATGACGAGTTTCTCAGTCTGCCTTTGTCTTTTTAAACTATGCTGTCTTTTTGCCGCCACCCGCTGGACCGGAGTGGTACTGTGGTTTTCCTACCAAATTCCCCATATGCTGTTGGGCTGTTTTACGTATAAAGCCCCTAGCAAATGGAAACGTCCCACACTTAAAAGCCCCAGATTTTGGTTTACCCCGGGACAAGGGGCTAATATCTTCATGCTGACTGCTGACCAGCTTCAGACCACAAATGCTTCTAAACAGTGGCGGTTCTACACCAAATTTAGCAGGAGGCCAGGGTGGGGCCATTGTGTTCTCATGGGGGCACAGAACAAAAGATTGGGAAAAACTAAACAGGTCAATATTTCATCGTTTAATATATTAAGTGAGCCAAAGAGCCAATTGTGGCTAAGCAACTGCAGGGTGCAGGCCCCTGATCATATCTCAGTACGGATAGAGCAATCAATTATGACATCTTTGCTAACATATATCATTGTAAGGAACTTATTTAATATTGTGTCTTAGTACAGGCGCCAGGACCAGTTCTACAGGGGCACTGGCCCCTGTTGGCCCCTGTCTAGAACCGCCCCTGCTTCTTAAAGTCACCAAAGTGCACACGGTGTTGATGCACCAACTCCAAAGGGCTTGTTTTGACAATGCCAGGGGGGAAAAAAAGATTCATCAAGATTGCTGCATTTCAGATTGAACGTATTTAACCGTGCAGGCAGGAATTTACAGCGCCTCACAGAAGAATTCACACCCCACTTTGCCACTTTACAGCTACAAATGTAGCATGGGAGTGAAAAGGATTCATGTGTATTTCCCAAGGTTTTTACACATAAAAGTCTAAACAGTGTGGCGGGCATTTGTATTCTGCCCATTTTACTATGAAACCCTAAAAAAGTCTAACACGAGTTGATGCCATCTGAAGACAGAAATAAGAGTCCACTTATGTTCAGCCTGTCTAATTTCAGATCTAGCGTAATTTGGGGCGCAGTAACAGGCCCAGGTTCAGAGACAGCCTGCTGATGAACCTACGGTTCTGAGCTTCCTGTTGTCACTTTTTATATAACATATTTCCCTGATTCACGTGTGTCTCCTGTGCATGTCTATCTGAGGGTTCTTTGATTTTGTCTGGATATGAAAGATAATGCGGTTTGTGTCATTACGCAGAATGCCGACGTTATCTTACCCTGCATAAAACCCTTTGAAAAAATGAGAAACAAAAAGGAAACTTTTGGGTTGGGCTCCTTAGTGAGTAAATATTATTGTGCCTGTGGTTGCAAACAACAGGCCATCAGGAATGACACGCGGAAAGTGTGACTGTGGCTTAAAACAGAGGACAGGAACACGTGTGGTGTTGCGGTTTTAAGGGTGCTACACATAGCCTTATTGTTCCTAATTTTCAAAACAGATACAGATGCACATTTGTAAAATGGTTCTTCCAGATGAAAATACTGCATTTCACTTATCTCCTGCTCCTTCCAATCGATCCAACACAGTTAAGAGATCTGCGTTCAATAAAAAAAAAAAACAGCCCTGAAAGCTCCTTTTAATCCAGAGTTACTGAAGGAAAGCAGATTCTCTCCCCGACTGCCACATCAAACGGGTCCTTTCCCTCTTCTCTCCTCCACGTCGGAGCATGTCGGTGCCGTCTTTATGGCAGTCTTTAAAGCACTTCATCTGGGGCCTCAGGTAGGGTTTCTACTTCCTGGTTGTCACAGTTATGGCTCATTAAAAAGGAAACTGACTCTCTCTCAGATCTTTATAATGTGTGTAAGTTCTCAGTGCTGAAGTTGTCACCCAGGCACATCTTGTCTGCATTAGCATTAACCCAGATAGAGGTCAGTGAAATCACAGTCAGATGCTGCACTCAGGCACCGAGGTCGGTAATAAAGCTACATTTCTGCTGATTCTTCAGTAGTAGGTCAGGGGAAATGTGTTAAGAGGACAGACGTCCTCATGAAATAGTTGCATAAGGAAGACAATCCTTGTTTACAGTTTATATGGGTGCAAAACACATTTCTTTGTAGTTCTTTCATTCTTTATAAGGAGAAGAGAGCTAAAACAGAGAGAGTTGCACATGATCATTTGTTAATCGATCTGACCACATATGTAAGACTTTGTCCTGCCTTTCTTAAGCGTAGGAAGCATCACTATCTCTCCCTTTACGTCTGACATGCACCATGCGCATAACAAGCTCCAGCTGAGTAATTGCTCCTAATTTTCTAGACATTGCAAAAATGCCCATATGGGCTGATCTTCAGTACTGACGGATGCCAAATATTCCACATGTATGCATAGCTGGAATAAAACGTCATGCAAATGTTTTAGCAATGATATGATAATCTCATAGTACACTATGCAGACGCTCTGTCACCACTGCTAAGAGCTTGAAGTGGATGTCGTGGCAGCGGACTTGGATCTGTCTTGTGTGAAGTTCTGCAAAAAGTGATGTGACCACTCTGAGGCATTCATAGACTCTGACTAGAGCATTGAGCTTGTAGCCAAAGAGGCTCCAGCAATCATGGCAAAACGCAGCCTATTAAAAAACTTAGCTAAACTGTAGCAATTAACAAGGTCTAAGGGACTCCTATGAGTTCACTAACATGGAAATATGTGTTTGTTTGTTTTAAATCCTCACATTGGGTCTCAACCATTGGTTGCTTTTAAGAGAGAAATATTCATTAAAGGGCTCTAGTTTGAAATCTTACATATTTAGACTAGTCAACATTCACTTGAAAATATAAAACGTGGACTGAATTATTTGACATTTTTGCTTTAAAAGAACTTTCTGATTTGTGAAGCCTTCAATATTTGTGTGAAAAAAAAAATATTCTTAGTATGTTATCTGTTGACCTATTTGGATCAGGTAATGTCAAACATGATTAGTTTGTAAGTCCCATAGTAAAAGCTATATTCCTAAGTACTATTTGCAATGGGACAGGGTGTCTGTTGGGTTGTTTGTGAGGCGGCAGAAGTAGGGAATGCCCCAGATAGCAATTTATGCAAGAACCACCTCTGGTCATAATTAGGTATCACTTGTATCTTGTGAAAAGCTTTGGAATATATGTTTAGACTGGTCTTAGATCTCAAAATAGTATTGAGTAACAGGTTCTCGATTATCCTCTCTTGTTTTACAAAAAGATATTCTGAAAGCATCCGTGTGTGTGACTCTTTAACGAACTGTTGTAATTGTGGTGTAAATGTGTCCGAGTCAGATCTCTACATCCAGATCTGACTCGGGCACATTATTGAAAATGAAGCAAAGAGACTGTCAAACGTCTTGGGAGCTGAGATGCTTTGAGCAAAGAGAGAAACAGAAATCACGTCCAAAACTACGGCGACCGTCTCCTCAGCTTCCCAACATCAAGCTTTGTCAAAAAAAATAGAAAAGAGACCGAACCTTTGCTCATTTTGGAATCCCTGCTTCAATTTAGTTTGACCATATCATGTTTTTGTTGTGTCTGTATTTTTCATTAACAAAAATACCCCCACCCACCTCCACAAACACACACTGAGGTTTCAAGGTGCAAACTAAAAACTTCCAGCATAAAGTTATACTGACATAAACATTTTTACAAATGTTCTAAGTTCTGCTGCAGAGAGCTGCTGACGGTCCTGTTATTCAAGTAATGTGATGTATAATACCGGACAGAAGTGAATCACATTGTTCTCACATCTACTTAAACCCATCATTTTGGATTACCCCATGGGATCAGTACAAACCTTTTCAATGAATAAAAAAAATACACATTTTTAAACACAATTGCCTTGGTGATAGGAGCTGAATTCTGCTGAGCACAGACCCCTGCTGATTCACTAAAAGAAGCTGGGTAATTTAAGCAGTTTGTGTGATTTAGTTCATGTACGTCGAAGGTGTGAAAGATTAAACGGCTGCTGTTGGATTTGTGGCAGGACGTCAGCGAACAATCATTTGCCGAACGGAGGGACGTGTTGCTGATGGCTCTGTTCTTTCTTCTCCGCAGGGGGTTATTTCTTTACCTGGAAACAAAGTCGCAGAATATCCAACCAGCGCAGATGAAGGAGGGAAATTTCTTTTCGAGGTCATTCCAGGTAGGATCAAAGTCCTTTTAATGCCTTTGGGTTTCACCGAGCAATTATAGTAATGTGTAACAGGCAGCAGAATGGACCTAAACATGGACGAATGAAACCAACGTTTGTTGGCTTGTCAAGGTTTGCTGCCCAGTCATTTCTTTTTTTTATTTTAGGAATTACAAATACATAATATACATAATCTGAAGCCCTCGAGCTTTAGCATTACTGATTTCTTTTATTGGCTATGTGCTCCTTTGAAGACAAAGAAAGGTTTGACTTGTCACTGTTTTTGTGTTGTACTGGTTTTGTTTTAGTATTTTTCATATACCACTCATCCATAAAGAGAGTTGTGTAGTGCCTGACTAATGCTGGCCCTTCATCAGATTCTCCTACCTGAGCTGTGCTTCTCTGCTGCTCCTCTTGTCTGTTTTTATCAGCTTAGGTTCACGGCCATTGTTTGGTAGTTCTGGTAGCGGTGTCTTACCCTTTATGTTTTTGGATGATGGATTGAACAGTTCTCTGGGACACGTTGACAGCTTGGGATAGTTTTTTTTGTTTGTTTTTTAAACCTAACCCTCCTTTAAACATCTTTTAAACTTTCTCCCTGATCCCCTGAGCTGGATCAGCTGGATTTACAATGAGTTCAAGATATGACCATGGTTTTTGTTTATTTTGTAGGGGAGGTTTGAAAGCAGCTTCTAGTACTGGATTATATGTTGGAGTAAAATTTACCTCACACATGTTCATTAGTAACATATCTTTAGAACCGTGCTTCACAGTTATGTTATACTTTGCTTTGATTTAAAACCTATGTCCCACCCCAACTTATTTCTGCATCATCTACAACCAGCCCTTTAGTTTACTAGATAAATTCAATTCATAACTTCACCAGTTATGTAAATAAATAGTACATTATTTCTTCTCTCTCTCTCTCTCTCTCTCTCTCTCTCTCTCTCTCTATCTATCTATCTATCTATCTATCTATCTATCTATCTATCTATCTATATCTATATATATATATATATATATATATATATATATATATATATACTCCAACATACATAAACAGGGATGTACCCATAATATAGGGAAAGTAAAACATCATCAATATTTGCCCTTCGGCCTTGGTTTCTATACTTACTGGAATATTTTTTTTCATTAGGATTTGAAACGTTTCACATTTGGACATTGCATAATCTCACGCCACAGACTGATCCACAGATTTTTTTTTTTTCCCCTGGTGGTGCGAACCCTTTGAGCTTCAACTTCAAACCTTCCCTGTAACGGGTGAACGTCTTGCCGGAAACGGAACATGGCAAAGCCTGAAAATACTTTTGCAAGGAAGCGCAAACCACCTGGAAAGAGGTATATATTACTACATAAACAAATGTTGTCCTATCCCACTGAGGGCAACGAAACAAATCTTTTGTATAACAAAAGTGTCTGAAAGGCTCATGGATGCTGGGGGGAAACAGACGCAGCTGTCGGTGACAGAGTGTAAAGTTGTGCTAAAGCCCAGGAGAATACGCAGGATGTGAGCAACAACCACTTGTTCTTTTTTTGGTATCAGTCTGTCCCCTTGGGTGCCACCGACCCAATGCATCTCAGATAACACAAACATCCAAGCATGAAGGCGACTTCTCACTTGATCCGTGACCAAACACATGGTATGGCAGCAAAAGTGAGAAGTAGAACTGATGCAAACACACTCCAGGTGTGTCTCATGTTTGTTTGAAAGGCGCTTGGTATTTTTGGTATGAGAATGTATACTTTCCTATTAACTTTATTGGACACTTTTCTGTTTATACTGCTTAAAATTCTGCCCTTTTTGTTTTTGGTCCCCAAATAATGGGAGGACATTGTTTTACAGAAGCTAGAGAACAACGTTTTGGGAATTACTTGAAACAATTTCTCAGCATAAGAATTTAGCAAAGCTCAGAACATCAGATACAGTAATGCTAAAAGAAAATGCAGGTTGTTGTGATGTACAAATATGAGATCATTGGTAAATAACGTAGCAGCCTTTCCCGGATAAATTGTCCCACGTACACATTGCATATCGAGAGAAAAGGTTTTAGCAGAGGAAAAAGAATATAAAATATACAATATCTAAATATACAAAAAAAATATCCACAGCTTTATTTGTACACCATGAAGGCAGTCAGCAATACATGGAGAAATTAAAGACCGCATGGAAAATGTTGCAGTTGGGTATTAAGACAGCCTCCTTTTCTTCAAAGGAAAACATCCAGGCATTGCTTAATGTCTTCCAAAATCTGATGGAACCAAACTGGAGCTTTTGGGTTATGTTTGGAATTATTTACATATTCAGAGTTATATAAAAGCAACACTCCACGTCACATTGCCAAAGAGGCAGTGGCATCTTTTAATCCACGTTAGAAGAAGCCACTGCCATCATCAAGTTGGAGGGTTACCTCTATTCAGACGGAGCCAAGGGTTTTGTCAGCGTGAATTGAAGAGTTATGAATAGTCACGAATACGGATCAGCTTTAACCCTAAATCATCAGCTACTGGAGAGTGAAACATAAACAGGGGATCCGTTTTTTCCACATCACTGTGGGTCCAAACATGCATCTAAACCAACAGTGGAATGACTTTGGCTTGAAGAGGGCTGTGGACAGGAGACATGGAGAGCTTCTGCAAAGTTAAGGGGTAAATGTTGTAAAGATGGAGAATGGTAAAGACAAATCAGACTTAATGCTGAAAGCAAATCGGAAGGGGCTTCAGCAAAGTACTACTTTAAGGACTTAACATAGCACTAGTTACGCAACTTATCAGCAGTAGTGTACAGGATAAATGTAACATGTGTGGAGAGAAGCCTGAAATTATTTATCTCATTCTTTACATAAACAATCATTTTAGCATGGTTGTGTGTGTGTGCACTTTTGGGAGCCACTGTATAAGTTGTTTTAGTGTCACTTTCAGCACATGCCATCGTTCGTTATTAATAACAGCAATAGTTCATAAGATGCTTCAGATTTCCGCTGAAACCAAAACAATAACTGATGTGCACAAGGGGAGATGTTCCACACAAAAACTGAATAAATTAATAAAATCAGACATTCAACCTTTGGCAAATTGTGCAGTTTTACAGTTATCAGATTATTTTAAAAAAGAAATACAAACAAGCCTTGTAGTTTTGCTCTCTTTTTTTGTGTGTTAATGCTTAAAAACTACCCAGTTTTGAAAGGCCATCAACCATCACAGGTGCAGAGCTGATGTCAAAGAAATGAAACTGTGCATGAAGCTATCATGAAACAAACGGTATTAGGAAAATATCTGAGCACAGATTTGTCCTTAAGCAATACATTTAAATGAAAAGCTTTTTTTTCTTGAAGTATTTATTAGAAATATATGATGTACATTTTTTGTATCACCTAATTCATTGCGATACGCAAACATCTAAAGCCCTGTTAATTTACTCCGGTTGTCTTCTCAGTGTAGATTTCAGTCTTTCTCGGTTTGACTATTTTCAGAAGTGAAACATTCTTTCTTCTTATACACAATACCTTATTTAAGAAAAGAGCATGGAAGTCCTTATTTCTTGTACATTTAATAAGTGAATTGTTTGTGACTGAGTAAAATACACATTCAGAGTGTAAACTAGGAATACCAAGTTATTTTCCAGATTTCTATAGCTTCAGTGCTAAAGACGTGTTTACCAGATACTCAGACTGATTAATGTCCAGCCATTTCTGAAAATTTGGTGGAGATCCTTAAAGATATACTTACAGACAATCAATAGTTGTTTTTATGTATTAATGGGCAATACGATGTTTTGTTTATTATCATTTACTGGCAATATGGTCATGATACAGCCTTGGATACCTCTGAACACTTGACTATTTACTTTGGAGTCATGTGTTAATTGCACACATTAGTGGGGAATGGGTATATTCTTACTGGCGTGTGTGTGTGTATATATTTATATAACTAGATAGATAGATAGATAGATAGATAGATAGATAGATAGATAGATAGATAGATAGATAGATAGATAGATAGATAGATAGATAGATAGATAGATAGATAGATAGATAGATAGATAGATAGATAGATAGATAGATAGATAGATAGATAGATAGATAGATAGATAAAAAAACTTTGTTAATGATACATTTCTGGTTTTTAAAAAGTCCCATTCTTCTCCAAAAGAGATCTCCCATTCGGGTTATTAAAGGTTTAGCTGGTTAGTGGTTGATTAGATGTTATAATGTAATTTTTATATTCACACCACAACATTGTGCTGGCAACCTGCCTGTACAAAACTGCGCTCGTCCACAGATGCGAGGACAGGCCGACAAACTTCCCCCATCCCGCACCGTCCTCTGGTCCCTCACACTGATGGGAGTACAAGAACACAGCTTGTTGTGAGGCGGCCAATAAAGACGTTTAAGAGACCCAAAGGCCGCTAATGAAAGGAAAACCCAGCACATTTATTCCACTGCTCTAAATGTGGCGCAGCAGTCAGAACACAACTCATACTGACGGGAAGCGAAGGGGGGTGCGTGCATGAGGAATGGAGTGGAAGTGAGAGCTCCACAGAGATGTCCGTTGTCTTGTAGTCGGAGGGGATGGGGGGGGGGGGGGGGGTTGTTAAACATGAGCTGGGTATCTGCTTACTGCTTTGGGCTTCAGGATGACTACTCCTCAGACTACAAACCCTTGAATTCTCAGCACTGGAAAGTTTTACAAGCTCTCCTAAGAGCACTGGGAGAGGAAAGAAAACAGAAAGTTTTTGCAAAAGCTCACTGAAAACATCTCTGCTACTTTCATTCACCTGCACCGAGAGCTCTCGGATGCTATTTTTATCCCCAGCCCTTGTTCACGGCTCTCTTGTTCCACATCTGGTTGCTGTGTGTTATACCTGCACAAATAAAGGCACCGAACAAACCACTCTGCGAGCGATGTTTAGACTGGAAGCAAGGTCTTGTCTGTATTTTTAGCTGAGTAACAAAACAACACAGACACGGGTACAATGGCGCTTTTATTTGCTCAACTAAACTGAGACTCGCTGGGTGCCCCGCTACATGGTTTTAGCATGGGCATGCTGAGAGAGGAAAAATGCAAGGATTTACCCGTCAGAGGGGACATTTATTTGGCATAAAATACGTGCTTTTAAGACAACATGAGGTTTGGATTTTAGAAACAAATTCCCCTATTGGATTGTAATTGATTCATAAACTTGACTAGCCTTAAACTTATTCTGCTGATAGGATTTTAGGAAGGAATGTGCCTCCGTTGTAGTATCTTAAATAAACAGGGAGGGATGCCTAAGTAATAAAGAGAATTAATTATCTGAACATAAATTTGATTTTATCTGAAATACGAATCACAACTTCTCAGGTTTTACTGCGCGCTTTCATCTCCACCTTGATCCTCTGAAGAATGCCAGGACACATGAAAAACTGCTACCGACCATGAACTCTCGCTACAGCGAGCGAATAATGAATTCAGACACAGTGACTTAAACCTTTCTTTTTATTATCCCTGTCCGTCTAAGGTGAGTCATGCTGTTTCTTGTCTGCATCCAGCAGTGATCTGAACTATGTTAATGCCATTGAATAAAAAAATAATGACAGGAAACTGTCCTTGTTATTTTCCTAGAAGACACAGTGTGCTTTCTTTTCTCAGGCTCCAATAAACTCTATGTTTTGGCTTTAATATAGGTTTCTGTCTGTTCGTACCAGTCCCAGTCTTTGGTTCTCTGAACTCCCAGGTAATGCTGGTGAGACAAGTAAATATGGCAGCATCTTCAAGCTTATCCCATTGTCCTTCCTTCTGTTGAATAATAGAGAAACTAATGATAATTCTCAAAAACAGGAAACATGTTGCTGCTTTGTTTGGCCCCAGAGCATTCCATTGAAAATAAAGGGATTCTTACACAGACCATTTTGAGCTGTGTAGAAGTTGTGGATGCTTCGCATTGAAAGGCTATACTGCCCTCATGTGGTTGTTTAGCATATAACAGCTCTGGTAATGTTTCTCACATTTTCAGCTCTAGATCGCCACAAAGGGACAGCAATAGTAACTTTCAATCACTTGTTAAGGTAAACAAACATTTGCAATGCAATAATGACACAGCAACTGTTACATTTAATTTCTGGATTCATTACTAATATATTACCTATTTGACCTTTGTTTATACCAATTGCAAAAGCATTATCCCAGAAATAACTTTTTTAAGTCCCCCATAGTGAGGACCTCGCCCCAGACTAGGGAATCAAAAGATTTATTTCCTAATTTATCTATTTTAAATGGAACCGCATTGTTTAGATAACACCAACTTGCATTTAACATGTTCATTAAAATAGTAATAATAAACAGGATAATTAAACGATGAAAATCAAACTGTGCAGCATATCTAAACATATGCAACAAACAAATGCAGTTCATAAAGCTAAGAGACAGTTTCATACAAACTAATTCACATACACAGTGCTGATTTTTCAAAAAGCCATTTTAAGTTTGAAGATGTGATACAATTCTGACTGTCTGACAGGCTGATAAAGAAGTCTTAAAGGAATAAAACTGCTTAACAAAATGTTTCTAAATGGGAAGATACTATGATTGTTATTTATTCGACTTCCCTTTGAGACCTTTAATTGAACAATCTCCTTTTGTAGCTCCTCTTGTTTTTGTAGTTTTGTTTCGCAGGTCATTTGAAATGCACAAATTCAAACGGAGGAAAAGGGACAGTAATCCTGAAACCTATAGCTTGGGTAAAATAAGTATTTTAAAGGTGACAAAATTAGTAGTCTTTCTGTTGTTATAAAGAATCTTTGAGATTAGATCTGCACTGTCTTTTAGAAATGAAAATTCCCACTGTTTTGATCAAATTTGCCATAAACAGCATCTTCTGAGCCAGCATATAACCTTCACCGTAATATCTGTCAACCAGCCTGCCACTTTTTTTGCAGTTTCAGTAAATCTACAGTTGCAAAATAAACAGAGGTGGACCAACTATAGAGCCTTGTGGGACACCACTTGACAGAAAACAAGGGAAACTCAATTTAAATAATTACACAACTTTTCACAGCTTGATATTTCAGCTATGATTTTACCTAAATGGAATATCTAAATATCTGTTTTTGTGTATTGCCACTTATGAAAGCCATGCGTTTATAATTAATACCTTAACCTAGATAAAAAGTTTAAAAATGGACTCTTGCAATACATGAAGAAGATCCTGGGTTTGGATCCTGGCCAGGATTTTTTTTTAGCATGGAGTTTGCATGTTCTTCCTGTGCATGCGTGGGTTCTCTCCGGGTACTCCAGCTTCCTCCCACCGTCCTAAAACATGACTGTTAGATGTGTGTGTGTGTCCTGTGTGGCTCTATGTTCCCCTGTGTACTCCAGGCTATCCCCATGACCGCTGAAGATAGGCGCCAGACCCTCTGTGACCCTACTCGGTCAAGCAGATATAGACAATGAATGGATGAATATTAATTCAAAGTGGTCAGATTCTGATTAAAACAGTTTCAGAATAAAAGCCATATGTATTTAATTTCTGAAACTATAAAAAGAGAGAATTTCCAAAAATATTGAGCAGAGATTTTGCCACTATATAGTCCCAGACAGCTAACAAAAAGTGTGTCAAAGTGTTCTATTAATTATAATTTTCAAGTAAATACTAATTTGTGTAGATTTTAGCAGGAACCCTAAACCTGGAATCTCGGTCTTCTCATTAAAGAACCCTGAGTCGCAGTGACCTCCTGACTATAACTAATACATATTGGAGAATGAAGACAGACATGCAATTTTCTAACCACAGACAAGGGCACTGTTTTTAGGATCAAGTTAAGTCTGGCTAAGCTGGCAGGATGACTGAAAGCTGATGATTAAATGATGGATGGAAGAATTTAAATTAAACAAACCAGCGGGGGGAGGCATTTAATTCTCCAAGCAATTATTTATCTTGTTCAGTGAGAAATATGACAGACTGAATATGACCCTGCAGACACCAGGATTTTGGGTTAGGGAAGCCCCTGTGGAGTAATAGAGAAAATGTGAATCTGTCATGCTGACATTTAATTGTAAGAATATATGGAGGTGGTTTTCAAATCAACCCCAGTGTCACATTAGTTGAGAGGTTAAGGATAATTTATGCTGCTGGCCCTTTCTGCGTGGATGTAAATGTGTGTGGCCTAGAGTTGAGCCTCCATAAAAGTTCAGTGACCGCTAGTGCAGCTGATTTTTGTACCATTTCATCCCTCAATAGCCTTACTATTGCCTGCATATATATTGCAAATAGTGTTAAAATGTCAGTACTATAATAAACTGACAGCTACCATCTGAAGATAATAGCTTTAATGGGAAAATGCTGCCTTGAGTGTCTCATAAATATGATCTATGATATGATATATGATTCCTTGAAAAAGCATTTAAACACCAAAACCTTTGCACATTTAGTAATATGACAACCACAGCATGTAATGTGTTTTATATGATTGACTGCCGCAATGTACAAACACATACAAACACAGCCCACCTATACCACAGAACACGTTTTAAAGTGACATTTTATTGCAACATCTAAAGTCGTGCTAAACTGTTCAACATGAAACATTAAAAACACAGTAGGTGGAAATCCTTCATTGCTGGTTTAGCCACCATGGCTACTGTTGGTAAAACAATAACAATGGCAATAATGCTGTTCTAGACAGTAATTTGTGCTAATAAACAGCACTGAAACATCCCGTCTGATGAACACTGAAAGGTAGCCCTTGTACTAATGACTAAATGTTACATAAATTACAGAGAACTGCTAAAAACAGTCACAGTGTGAGGTTTTATTCAATGTAGCTGCGAGTAGCAGCCATTATGAACACAGAAGTCGGGTACCGTCCTGTTGCACTGACTTACCGACTCGTGATACCGACTTTAGGGGCCGTTCCAGTTAAAATGTCCGACTGGGAGGTCAAGCTTTCCAACTACTGAGGACAAATGAAATGTACTATTAGTATGTTGCAATGACAATAAAGCTGATCATTATATTTACTGTAGATTTTATTAACATTGTTTTGTTTTGCTAAACTGTGCCGTGTAGTAGCTGGCCTAGAGCAAGCCGGAGATGAAGCAGCTGGTGACTTAAACTTTATATCAGCGAGTGGTTTGAGCTCTGATACTGCGGTAAACAGCTTGTTTCCCTTTATCTGTGTATTCTCTTCCACTTCTTTCACTAACCCACATAAAAATGTCTGCATAGTCCTTATAAACTAAGCTAAACTAAGCTAAATTGTGCCCCTGCTAGCCCAGTGACTAAAGCTCTTTAAAGGATCAGATGTTAGCCACTATCAGTTCTGTTGTATTTACAGCACAGTTTGTTCATTTTACACAAAAATCAGCTGCACACTCTGCCAGCGTTCACATATGCATTAGTGTTTGTATTAGTGGTACTTAAAGGTACTCTTGGGAATTAGGGGGGTTGCTAAATAGCGCCACATCCGCTATTTTCCTTTGGTGATAACTGAGGTCCGGATGTGACATCACAGTCACAGCCCCTTTGTAGAACCACATTTTTCTGCAATTACCGCTGCTAGTATTTTTGGATATGTAACTACACCACCTTTGCACATGTAGAGACTGACGTGTTTGTCATTTTTTTCTCTATTCTACGTTCTTACAACCCCTCCCTGGCTTGTACTTCTCAACAACTTTGTCCCTGACTTGTTTGGAGAACTCCTTGGTCTTCATGGTGTGATGCTTCTTGCTTAGCGATGCTGCAGCCTCTGGGTTCTTTCAAAAAAGGTGTCTTACTATTTTGTGCAGATTCATGACATACAATAAGATTTAAAAGCAGTAAAATTACAGGTTGAAATGAAACAAAAGAGGTATAAAAGCCTCTTTTATACCTCTTTTGTTGAATACTTTTGCAATGCACCGTATTCCTTAATGAATGTGCGCACAGGTGTTATCAGAGCTGAGTGCTTCACATTAGTACACATTTAATATGAAAAGACTGTGGTTGCATATAGCAGAGCAGTTGTTTATCTACTGAGACATCATAGCGATTTTGCAGTTAAGAAACAATAGAAGTGTCAGAGTTATATTTATATAACACAGCAACAGGTCATAAATTTAAAGGGGACTGTTGTTAAAGTTCTAGTCGGTGGAAAAGTGATAATGATGTGTTTTCAAACCCACTTCATCATTGCTGCTAAAATATGTCAACACACATTCACCTTTGATTACATTAATCTATAATCTATAACATCAATCTATAACATAAATGAGCCACACGACAAATTATAATGTAACAGGTTGATAATCCGTGTGTGTGTGTGTGACCACTCTGCTGTCAAGGCTTCATCTGTCTGGGAGGAACCAAAGCATCAGAGGTGGCCTTTGAAAGGCTAAAAACGTTCAGAGACACTGGAATATTAAACATAAAGTAAAGATTTGGTTTGTTGATTGTCTTTAACTACATAGACAAGATAAGATAAGATAAGATAAGATAAGATAAGATAAGATAAGATAAGATAAGATAAGATAAGATAAGATAAGATAAGATAAAATAAGCTTTATTGATCTCACAGTGGAGAAATTAATTTGTCACACATCGGCTTAATACACAAAAGAAGGTGCCAAAAGGAGGAAAGGTGCATAAGGTATAAGGTATGTACAGTGTGTCCACATATATACAGTGTATCAAAACAGGAAAAAATAAAATAAAAGTACAAGGGAAATAAAGCAGATATTTAGGATGACTTATGTACACTCTTTTATGTATTTATTTTATTAAAGATTAAAGATGGTTTGATGATTGTCTTTAACTATGTCTACCATTATTCTGTGTCCTTTAAGCCACGGGGACGTCTTTCCTGCTTCCTTTTCTATTATCAAGTCCCCTTGTGATTTGACATTTTCCAAAAGGTCACAAGCTGATTTTTTCCTCTCCACCCTCATCAGTGTATATCATCGCATGAGTGTGTGTGTGTATGTGTGTGTATGTGTGTGTGTTACTTTCAAGCACATTTGATGCTTTCCCAGAGACATATATGAGGTCAATAACCAACAGTCTGTAGCGCAGGAGTGTGATGCGTCCTCCTTGAGTGTGGCCAAGCACTCTACGGCTGACATTTATCATGCGTGGCTCCTGGGGAGCCTCATATCTCTCGTTGTATCTTAAATCCGTGTCCTTCAATGTGCGCCACTGCAACACGTAACATGTCGGTGCAGAGCGCCAGAAACCTGTGAGCTACGAAGTGCTGAACATCACCTAGAAGTAAAATATAGGGTAATTCAGCTCTTTGTGTGAAGCAGATTTAATAATGTAAAATCCAAAGTTCTATAGCAAGACAACCAAGAAGAGTTTGGGTTTTTTTCTTCCAAGCCACCTGCTGTTTGATTAGTGACTTAGTCCCCAAGGGGGGGATTGCAGTGGAGGATGTTTGTTTTAGCACCTCGCTGATGAGACACAGCATCTGCAGCCTGATATGAGAGGTTTTAAACTGGCAGAAAACTGTGTGAACATTTAGATAAAACATACATACCTCATCAGCTTAATTGAAATTGTTGGCAACAAAAGTGGTAATTAGGATTACATTGAAGAACAGAGACTGTCCTCTTATTTTTATATGTATCTGAGAAATCGCATTGAATTCTCAGAGCAATACTTTCCCTGGGGAAATCTTATGAAATGTACAACTATTTCTTAGCTCAAAACTACAGAACGAGTGAAATAGACAAGCTATCAAATGTGTCACATAATGTCCCTTTTCCTATAGTTTAACCAAGCATTACAGTTTAGTTTTTTTACACTCAAAATATTGAAAAAGCAGCAACCAGGTGAACATTTTTGTAATTCTGCTTACATTCATGTGTCTGTTGGATCTATTTAAGCATCTTTAGTTACTTTAACACAACCTTTTCATGTCAGCAGGGTAGGACATGAAACAACTGTGTTAAAGTAAATAAAGATGCTTAAATAGATCCAACAGATGCATAAATTCTTTCTGTAGTTCAAGGTTTACTTGTGTTGGGCGTAAATATCATATTTCTTTAAAATTTTGAATCGTTTATTTTAACAATCCTTTTTCTTGTATTGGATGATCAAACAACAAAAAAAAACAGCTTTAGACATATTTTAAAAAGAACAATCTGGTGCAAAAGTTTAAATTTGATCATAGATTCCCAAGGGGAAACCAGCTTCAGCCATGATGACCAATTACCTCAGGAAGAAAAACAAAAAGTCTGAGAACACCATAACAGCTGTGAAGTATGGGGGTGGTCTCCTCACGTTGCAAACAGATGGCATCACCAGGAAAGAACATTATGGGGAAATATTTAAACAAACATCTCAGGACATCACCCAGGGAGTTAAAGTGTGGCTACAAGCGGCCCTCCCAAATGGACAATGACACTTAGCTTACCGGCAAATTGGTTACAAAGGCCCTTTAGGATAAAAAGTCATCAATCACAAAGCCCTGATCTGAGTCTCATTGAATTTTTGTGCTGGAGCTGAAAAAGTAAGTGTGAGCAAAGCAGATGAAAGAAATGGTTAGATGTATTGTATGCAGTGTAAATATCAGTTTTCAACTGTTGTTTTTAAAATAGTAGTATTAGCAAATGCTGTTTTTAAGGTCACAGTCCGTGATTTTAAAATCTTATAATGCTCTTGCTTCTAATCTAGACACATAATCTTGGTTTTATTTAAAACTTCATGGCAGCAAATGATATGAAACCCTTTAAAAAATCCTGCTACCTAACCAACATTAATGGTAAAAAATATATACATCCTTTGGAGCATGAATTATTTATGAATCATAAGGTTAACTTTTGATTTATGTGAAAAAGATAAATTTGTAGAATGTATAAACAGTGTAAACAGAGTAGCATTTTTTTCCCCCATGGCCATAAATAGCACCTAATTGTCAGAGCTTACATTTATCTCGCCCAAAGCGACGAGACATTTAGAGAAGGCAATCAACAGCTGTAATCTCCATTCACACTGACTCGCATTCAAATTTAAACTGAAGCTTTTCCAGATCTTGGCCATGTAGGAAGGGTTAATTTGGGGTTAAAAGCTTGTCAGCAATATAAAGCTAAAACCTCTGCTGTCGGCGTAGAAGCGCCTGTCAGTTTAAATTACGAGCCTCTGAATCTATATAGTTCTGCTTACCGTAAGGGCTATTTGCAGACCTAGTTGCCAAGCATGGGTCCAAACCAGAAACTAGAGACAGAGCCAAAAGATCTGAAGACTTTTCTTTGGACAATTCGGTGTTTGCAGAAAATAGTTTTAAAGTCTTTGACTCGAAACTTGGCTGGAAGTGACAAAAAGCAGCCATGGGAGCTGTAGGCTCAGCACACAGCTTACTGATCTGGTTTATTATTTATTGAAAAGGTGACTATTTATGAATTATCGTCTGAAGAATTTTGAAGAAAAATTATTACTTTAAGTATTGACAACAGATGAACTTGAGTTCAGCCACAGACAAATTAGAGTGGTGGGGAAGTGCAACGAGCATTTGGTTGTAAGTCATGCCTGGTGTCAACAGGTACAGTATGTCTGCAAGGGATCTTACTGTGAGTTAGGGGGAGTCAATGAAGCCCAGGACAGCATTATATGACACACCTTTCCCTAGTAAATAAAGCCAAACGTAGCCGTCCAATGTGTCCCTGATAGCCAGGTGTTGAATCCAAAGGAAAACTGGGATGTTTGGGGTTTAGCAGGGCTGGATGGTGGCGCTGTCTGCTTTTTAAATCTAAGGCTGGTTTTCCTTCATGTGGTCTTTTGAGCTGGTTTAGCAGGAGGAATCCCTCAGAAGACGGAACAAGCTTAGGCAAGATGAACACTGGAGTCCTGGAAGTACACTCAGTCAGCTTGAAATCAAAGTATATTGTTAGTTAGCTATTTTTTTATCTTCACCAAAATAAATGGGCTGTTTTAAAAAGCCAGTGACGTATTAATCTTAACATAGTGTGCTTCTGTTTATTGGGAACAGGGCACATGTTTCATAAGGTGTCCGACAGAAGGTGCTGTGAGCATTTGGGCTGGCATTGCTGCAGCTGTTACTCATCATCACCTGTGCATTGTTGGCTCACTTATAATTATCGAGTTGGTTAAAGGGCGCTTTGGTCTCGCTGATAAGGAGGGCTTTTATGTGTGGGATGTTTACACACCGCTCATTAAATTAGAGTTTGAAAAGTGTTCAGTTCAAAGTGACCGAATTTAAATATCGCCATGAAGTGGAAGAAAATGCCTCAAAATTAGTTGTTTTTTCGTTTTATTGTTACGTGCATTTATTTTGTTATTAGCTGCATTGTGCCAGGCAGCGTTGTTAGCCCTGTTGCTTTGCAGCGTGAAGGTCCCGGGTTTAAATCCCATCCTGTAGTAGTAGTTTTGCCACGAACTCTGCAGAGGATACAGCAAATATGTGCCCTCGGGAACTCAGATGAAAATGTATTCTTTTTTTTAATGTATGGCATAAAACTAAGACTTCACATTACCCTGAATTTAATGTGATGTTAACCAAAATTTGGGTACAGAAGAAAAGTGCCCATCAGACAGGCCAAGTCATCTAGTAGCAGGTCACACAGCCAGAGCTGCGTATAATGCAGTGGTTTAGGTGTTCGAATGGAAGTCCAGTGATGGTACAGACACAAGATTAAAGGCTTCTGAATGATATTGTAAGGCAATTTATCCCTTTTCAGCAATAAGAAAAACATTTATTTTTTCCCAGAACAACTACTAGGATTGGATGTTTTCTATTTTCATCTATAGTCTTATTTAGTCCCTGAAACCTTTTTTTTTCTTTTTCAGTAAGGCCAGCTCAATTGTTCTCCCACACTAAGGACTATTTCCCTTGATGTTGTCCTGATGCAAGTTTGATCATTTAGGATTTCATAAAGGCAAAAGCTACAAATCTGAAGACGAATCTCCGCAAGTGGAGCAAAATAAGCCACAACTATGTGACGCTTCACACTCTTGGTGCCTGAGCTATTGCTTCAAAAAGGTTTACTGACAAAAAGCAGATTGTCCCGTTTATCCAAACAATAAGCTGCATACCTTTCTTAGGTTTTAAAATATCCGCCTCATTCTCACGGCGACAGTACTCCAGACCCTCTTCCTCCTCCTGTTTTCTGTCCAGCCGTCATTATTGCAGCGTGTGAGCCTGAAAGCGCAGCGGGCTACAGAGAGTTAAGAACAGTACAGGAAGCCAGAGGCTTTCATAACAGCCTTATTGAGGAGGTCGGCATTTGACATGTCACATTCCAATCCCCACTATCAGCCTGCTGCTTAGACCTCCACGCATGACCCCTGCCCCCCCCCCCGCATGTATCAGGTTGGCCAAGTCTGGCGAAAGAAAGAGGTAAGAGAAGCCACTACTACTGCCGGGGGTTTCTGGTTCACAAGCTGCTCGTCCGATGGGAACTCTTGATGCTGGACGTCCAGACGATCGGTATGTAAACAAGTCTTTCTTTTCCCCTCCGGATAAATATTTAGATCATCCAGCAGTTTGTTCTCTGACCGAAAACCAACAAGTACAATGGTGTCCCCCTCCTGGGACTAGGTTATTTCATTGGATGCCGTTCATTTGAAGTTCAGCCGTGAGACTCAGAAAGATAGATAAGCAGCTCATTAAAGACCTTTCATCCAAAGGGCGAGCCAGCATCTCAGGGTTACTTGGCCAACAGTAGCAACTGCCCTGCCGGCCCCCGTACGCCAGTATTTATAGAGCACTCCGGATGAGTCATTTGGATGAGTGCCCTCCCTTCGTTTCCCCCAGATTTACAGATCCCCACTTTGGGGAGGGCTGCTTGATTTATGATACCCCCCACCTCCCTCCACCCCACTGCCTCCCACCCGTCTCGCTTCCTTCAGAAAAGAGCAGACACACACATCTTTCGCCTTCAGCCTCCACCCGCCGCTCTCTCCGTCCTTTCTGTGCGTGCCTCAGAAACACGCTTTCTCTGCCGTTTTGCCTTCAGCAGAAGTTTAGAGGGACGGCTTACCGCTGAGCGTCCTGTCACCGTGACCCGCCGTTGACTCATACAAAACGATTATGTAGGCAGAAAAAAAGAAAGAAAAAAAACAGGTATGTGAGCCTGGAGGAGAAAAAAGGGCAGGGGAGTGGAAGAGCGCGTAGCATTTTAGGAGAAACCAGAGAAGATAAACCTGCAGTGTTTGTGGCTTAGAAAAGGACCAGATGAAGAAGTGTCAACTGGGGGGCAGCGGTCAGCAGCGAGAGCGTGGCTTCAAACCCAAGCTGAGAAGGGGGCAGGTCTACGTAGGCTCCCCATGGACCTTAACTCCAATCCAGGTGTGTCTTTTTTTTTTTTTTTTTTTTTTTTTTTTTTACATCGCACAATACAAAGACAAAAAACATTAATAAAAAAAATAACACTAAAATAATAATCTGCTGGGGACTCCTTCAGGATGGCTGAGATATCACTATGCTTGGTTCTGTTTGAGTTTTTGCAGCTGAAGGAGATGAGATCCCATTATATTTATTTATATATTTTCCAACTGTTTAGATGTTGGTTTTTTTTACATATTAATTGGTGCAATTATTTATTATTTTATCTATTTTTTTTATTTGTCTAATTTTATTGTTCTGATGTTTTATTAGTTGGTCATAGTTTGATTTTATTTCAGCTTTCTAGAGTCGGCATGGGTATTTCTGAAACGTATCAGTTTCTTTTGGTCAATGCTGTTGTCTTTAAAGTGCTTTGTAAATAAAGTTGCAATTGTCATCCTGTCTGGTTGCTTGCTATCAACTAAATCAGGACTTTCCTCATCAGCAACGCATTTAAACCTCAGCATGGGCCAGCATGAGATTCTCACATCATTACAACGTTGATCAAACTACCCCCGGTTTAACTGTATTATGATATACTTACAAAATTGTAAATTAAAATAAAAAATATGATCAAATACATTTTTTTAAACTTGTTCCCATTGCTGCAAAAAACTATACAAAGCATTGTTTGATAGTCAATAGCTGTAACAAAGTTGTTTCTAAAATATAGTGATTGTTTTTTTTCATGTTTTACACATAGACCTAAGCAGATAATATAATTGTGATTTATTTTTTGGATTGTTGTGTTTACTCATGTTCTTTTAAGTGATCATTTCACTCATTCGTGTGTCTTGCGGTGGCCATCTTGTTATAATCTCCCTAGATATCTTTTTTTTTTTATGTTTATACATGTAGCCTTTGTGCCATTCATAGTCATTTTTACCACAACTGCTGCCTCTTCGGTTCATTAGGCTCACGGTTGTTCCTGCAACCATTGCTCCCACTATATACGCTCTCTCTTTCATTCATCCACTTACCGGACTCTTCTCTCTTACTTGCTTTATGTGTTGGATTCCTTTGCCAACTGAGTTTCTAGTTTATATACGCTTTTTTTTTTTTTTTTTTTTATCAACCAGCACAACACATTACTTTCTTTTTTTTGTTTGTTTGCCACTCTGCCTTAGCACACTATCAATGAGAGTAGCAGGCTGATTTTGGCTAGGCAAGGTACTGAGCTTCATATTTGGATAGCCCTAACCTGCTTTAAGGGTTTTTCTGCTTTATAAGTGATGCACTCCTTTATTTTCAGAATTACGTCCATGCTTTTATGACTGAAAGCCTCTCCGAGAAGCCGTATGTCTTGTGAGCAATGGAGAAGCTTTCTCGCAGCCAGCTGACCAGAAGTGCACAGCAACACGTGGGAGAGGGAGAGTGCTGACTTTGTTTTTGTTTTTTTAAACTCTTGGAAAAATGTGGAGATTCTGAAACTTAGACTTAAACTTTGACATACCTTGATGTACGAAAAAAAGGCAGTTTAACCACTATTGTTTCTCCGACTTCATGTTTCAATGTGCATAATCATACATACTAGCCTATAACAGGGTTTAGATAGCATTTACAATTCAAAAGATGTATTGTGATATACACAATACACCTCTGACGTTATTTTTTTTAAGGGAAAAAAACAGCATTTAACGTTTGTAGGTTATTGAAGTGCTCTAAAAATTAACTTTAGTCCTAGAAAGTCCTCCACACAAAGAAAAACTCTCCTCTCCAAAACTGCATTCTCATGACAGGGTCAAATTTCACTCTGCTTGGCTGCTCGTGGCAAGATAACAGAACAAACTGCTGAATTCAGAGCTCCCCGCCTGCCTGTAAATCCATCCCAGTAGAGATGTTCTCATGCGAAAAATCTGAGGCAACAGACGGGAGAGGAAACAGGCAGGAGTAATTCTGCTTTGGACAGAACGTTGGAGCGGGAATGGGATTTGATGGAGGTGCGGAAAGCAGGGGAGGAGGGAAGAAAATCGAGCATGAAAACAGACCGTGTAATTCCAGTGTAGCTGAATTTCTGTTTATTTTTTCACGTAAGAAATTTCTCAAACGCTAGAAGCAAAGAGAAATCCTAAATCATCTTTATGTAAAGCCAGGGTTTTAGTTAACACCACAAAATAAGGTTGGTTGCAAATTTCCTGAACTGAAGTGTTTTGATTGAGTCCAAGTGTTGAACTCCGGGGGGGGATGCAAGTGATGACTTTCCTAAAAAGAGATTTTTAAAAGCTTCTTGGGTTAAATTTAATGAGATTAACATGATTAAACGTTGGTGATATTTTTTTTTCCAATTAGCTGTTTCACATCTGAAATTCAGAAAAGTTTAAATTTGGGAAATTTTTTCATACATTCAACAAATTAACTTGTTTGAAAACTGGTATAGCAAAGAGCACTGATGATATCTTCATATGAAATATAAAGCAGGTTTCCGATATTAACTGGCCACAGGTGGAGGGATGGTGAAAAAAAAACACCGCCCTGCTTTTGGTTGGTATTCAGAACCAGCAGCAAGTTGCGTAAAATGAGAAATACATTTTACAGTTATTCTGTTGCAGCTTCTGTACTAATACAGAAATAAAATGTTTGCACCTGTAGAGGTATTTTTCTTCATCTAAGTCATTTTAAAAAAAAGTCTTAAAGGATTAGTTTTGAGCATCTTCTTATTTGGGAGTTTTGCACTGCCAAGATTCAGCTGTCCGTCCGCTGACAGGGACAAGACAGCACAAACATTGTGGCTGACATTTTCTTTTAGAGTTGTTTTTTTAAGATCTCTGTTTAAGCTTTTAGATGTCTCAATGGTCTGGCTCCTCTTTATCTTATCAAGCTTTTTGCCTTTGCATATAAAGACGCTACAAGATCTCAAGACCAAAAGCACTTAGATGTGACCAGAGGAGACAGAGCTTTTTCTGCAGCAGCTACTGGGCTCTGGAACAGTCTCTCTTCTTCTGGGGGGTCTGCAGGAACTTTAAATGTTTTTTTTATATTTACTTTAGAAACTCCACTTTTTAAATAGGCCCAGAGAGCACAACCATTAGACCAGTCCTTGTTACTTCTATGTCTTTTTTGCTGCTGTTTTTTTCTTTTTTGCATTTGTCAAACTTGTCTTTTATTTTTCTGTTTTTCTATTTTATTTGTTATTCACCTGTACAGGTCTTGTGCTACCTTTTGGCTTATAAAGCGCTTCTTACATAAATAAATGAGGAATAATGATAATGACTTTTTACCCAGGGTTGTATTTTCTCAAACCTATGCTGGGAATTAATGTGGTACCAAAGATATGCCCATTTGCTCGATTGTCCAGGAAGAACTACCTTTTGTTTCTTTGACCTGAGGTCGTTCAGAAAACTGCTTACATCCCCACCTTAATAAATTGAAACTACCTCTTTAAGTAAAAGACTTGTCTTTAAAGCTGCAGTTTTCAAATATTCAGCAACCTGCCAGCATTTCTCGGTCTCCGCCACATCCTCAGAAATCCCTCTCTTCAATCCCACTCGTCTTCTTGCACTTTCGCTGCAGACTTCGCTCGCTGACGTTTTGACCGGTGTTGTTACAGAAAATGTTGAGACGGGTCGTCTTGTGCGGCACAGCTGACGTGATCAAAATGAAAATGCGCTTTCCTTGCTGAAGCCGAAACTGGTCGAAGGTTTTTACTTTCCTATTTCGCGCAAACAGACGCAGGGCCGAGAAATATCAGGCTGTGACGTCGAGGCTTCTGCTTTGAAAAAGGCACACGCAAATCCAATGCCTCGTGTTCCACCTCAACAAATGCCTACAAGGAAAATGAAGGAGTCGTAGATTCATAAAGGTGGTGATGCCTGACGTATGTCACTCAGATTTATCTACGTTTCATCACAATAAAGCTCCCCCCGGCAGTTCTTTCAATCCAATAAAGCAATCGGGCTAATGAAAACGCTGATTAATGCTTCAGTGTCACTGTCACGTTATTGAAATGAAATCATTGAAGAACTGAATTAGTGTATGACTGAAAAGCGTATGTTTTCCATAGCCTGGAAAGTTTAGCTAAAGCTATCTCAGTGTTTAACCCTCACCTATTGCCTGGGAAAAGGGCCTGGGAGCAGAAGTGAGAGGTTCAAAGAGCTTCAGAAAGGGCTCATCCAGCCGTGCAGGTGTGCATCTACCCTGAGGCTCTCATCAGTGCTGAAAGGTGATATTACAAGGGATTATTAGGCAAAAAAGCAGATGCGTTGTCAAGTCCACCTCTTGTTTCATTCTCTGGCGCAAAAAAAAAGAAGGTCCTTCCTTCTTCACATGCAAGGATCATCTCTCTCTCTGTTTAATCTATCCTTCAGCAGTGAACGATGAGAACGAAACAACCTTTTAGGGGGACCGTTTGCGCCGACTGCTAAAAGTGCTGACTAATGATTCTCTGATGTGCACAGATGTCTCACACCAACGCATGATATATTGCTGCTTCATCACAGTGAAGTAACGTCACACTGGTGCCAGAAGCATTCTTGTTTCAAACAAGCCCTGGAAGTGCAAGTACACAACATAAAGCTGAGCTGTGGATCTAGGTTTCCAGTAGCTTTGCAGAATCTCTGTCAAAAGTCTATCAGCGTTCTTAGCACTGCATGCAAATGTTCAAATGACAGCTTCCAGGAATCACTAAAACCTAACTCTGACCATTTTTACGTCACCCATGGTTGTCACTGTGTTTCTTTCTTTCAGGTGTAAAGATGCTGTCTAACGAAAGCCGTATTGTCGCGTCTGTTTAGTCTTATCAATCTAATGTTTTCTTTCTTGTCATGAAAGAATGAAAGAAAAGAACAGCCTCATGTATGTTCTTACTGGTGATGCACCAAACAGCTGATTTCCCCTTCAGTCGGCTCTATCATGTGGTCGCAAGGACAAACACGGGAAGACCTGATTTCTTTCACTGTTCATTAAATGCATAAAAATGGACAGCTCCTCTTTTTTGAACTGTGAACACATTGACAAGCAGTCTGCTCTTTAACGTGCTTTGGTTGGAGTACAGTAAAAATCTGGTAAATATAGGGGACACATGCTTTGATTAAGGATTCTTAATGCCAATTGCAAGCTTCACTGCCAGCATGAACGTAAATTGGTAAAATGAATCTTTTTTTATACTGGCTCGTAATAGTTATTTTTGACACAGTGGTCATGGGGGTGTTCAGCCGCTTCTCCGCATCTTAAAGTTGGGACTCTGGAATGTGAAAGACATCGTAGCCAAAATAATTTTGTGCCATTTGCATCCCAGGAAACATTGAAAAGGGAATTAACTTTTTGGTCGAGCTCTGCAGCCAGTGATGAAGTAAGCCTGTGCATGAACAGATTCAGGTTTAGCTGTAATGTTTATTTTTGATACCATTTTAGGAGGATCTGCTCTCATAAAGAAAATTTAATGCCCTTCTACTGCTGCTTTATTTGATAAATGCAACGCTTCTGTTGAGTTAAGGTTTCATGTTCAGAAGCTTACGCTGTTTGTTTTTTTTCCTTTCAGTTCAATATTTTTTCTTGTCCTTCTCCTTCGCTCCTCGCCAGTGTCAGGTTATCACTGGTACCACACAAATGTCCTCCCTGTCTTTGCCTGGTTTTGCTTTTTTTTTTTTTTTTTGTTCCAGTCCTTTTCTCATTGGGCTTCCTGCTTTCTAAGTTTTTTTCTTGCTTTGATAAATGTTCTCCATCTGGCTGTCTTCTTAGAATGCCTGCATTTGCGCTTTCGCAATCAAATTTTCTTCCTTTTTTTTTTTTTTCTTTTTTTATTAGCACAAAAAAAAACATAAAACACACACACACACATAAGAGGGCCTGTAAAACACCCCCGGAGAACGACGCAGTTCATTGTAGAGCTCGTTTGTATTGTGCCACGGTAACTTCTTTGTGTTTACCACGCCATCTTATATTACGAGTTTGTAACTTTGGGTCCTGTCCCAGCCACGGCTCCTCTTTCTAAAGTGGAAATTGAAACCCCTTACATAAAGGTATATTTACAGCAGCACTGGCAGGACACACACACACACACACACACATTGCTCGTTGGCTGGCATGAAATCAGAACGGAGACACTTGGCTTTTGGACAACCCTGTGACCGCAATGAACGGACTGACCCGATGCTTCCTCCCCTCTCTTGTGTTCACGACAAGCCATTAAAACATTGTGACAAGTACGCCGCGCAGCAGCATTTCACTGTTTATGCCAAAGAACGCTTCACCGTTCATGTAGATACCTGTTAGTAACACTTTACCAGCGATCTGGTCTTCTCGGATTGCTCTGTCCAATCCTGTTCCTGTAAGTGTTTGATGGGCAATCGACAACTTGATGCATATGTATCTGAATGCATAAAATCTAGGGTTGGCATCAACGGTACAATCCATTTTCTGTTACCATGATTGCCCACTTCCCTAAGGGCGCCAGTGAGAAACAGAAGAGCCAAACAGCCGTTGTCCTCTTTGACCTCCCCACTGCTATTCCCTTTGTCTCTCATTCAGCATCAGACGGTAATGGATACCTGTCGTAGCTCTATGGAGTCTGTGTTCCCCATCAGATAGCGTCTTTGGGGACGCAGGTGGAGGCAAATGTTTTGGGGTCTGTCTTGAGATCACGTCCATTGACCGACGAGGACCACCGTGCTACCAGGAAGGCAATTATCCCATCGATACCTTGCCTGGGGGTCGAGTGAAACGGGAGAACCGTTACAGGTACATGGGGAGATGCAGCTGCAGGAAAAAGTACCAACACGCACACACGCACGGCTGAAGAGAGGCGTTTTCTATCCGTCTGGCTTTAGTTTTCGCTTTACAAAAAAATGATGCAGGTATGTTTCAGACTGGATAAGAAAAAAGAAATACAATTTAAGTTGAACAAGCCTGAAAGACAGCCTTTATGGAGTCATGTTCCATGTTTCAGAAAAGCCCACCTGGAGTTCTGATGTGGAAATCAACTAAAGGTTTCTGGGTAACATGAAATTCAGTTTGGGATTTTAATTCCTGCTCCCAGTTAAATGTCTTCTGCTGATGTCTTTTTTTTTATCACAATGTTAGTGAACAATGTGATAATGATGAAAGAAATGCAGCAGTTCTAACTAATTTCCTAATGATACTTAAAAAAAAAACAACATGCCAGGTGAATAGGTGGTGTAAGGTTTCCCAATGGCATCAATTTATTTTTCATTTTTACACTTTCCCTTCAATGTAAGCACACGGTTAAGTTCTTCAGGCAGCAAAAGGTTGGAGTTGAAAGGTGTTATTTTTTTGGGCCAGAAGCAGAAAAGCCTGGGAAAACATCTGGTTTAGTCATCCTGTCAATCAGTGACATAATACACTTTAGTGTAATCCTTGAGGATTGTGCTGCTGTATCCGTTTTTATTTTTTTATTTTTTTTTTTATCGTACATCCATCAAATTTAACGCCATGTTCAAAGTTTCACTCTGTCGACAGTTTTATGCAGCCAGCAGTTGAAGATTTTAACAAAGCGTGGCAGCGTGAGTGAGAGATCGAGTGTTTGCTCATGGGGTCGTGCCCTGTGTCAAACGGTGGCCGCTCTTAAACTCAAGAGATCTGCCTATTGTTCCCCATACAGTGCTGTAGTGTGTGTGTGTGTGTGTGTGTGTGTGTGTGTGTGTGTGTGTGTGTGTGTGTGTGTGTGTGTGTGTGTGTGTGTGTGTGTGTGTGTGGACACCCACCAACCCCCGTTCCAAACCTCGCCTCCCTCCCTCCCTCTGCCTCCCCTCCCTTTCTCTTTCACACCCTCTCAGCTGTGCTCACTCACTCATTCTGAGAGCCGGGCCAAAAGCCGGCAGCACAGATCCTCCACTCAGGACCTCCCGTCCTCAAGTAAACCGCCTCCGCCGGGACTTTGCAACCCCATTCAGGAAGCGTCTTTCCTGGGGAACGAAACATGGAGGTGGTGCATCAGGCGGTTCATAGTTTGCCACAGTATGGAGGAGTGTCTGCTTTGCCACCTTTACATCAAGGTAAACCAGTCTCTCGGAAGACCCCCATCTCTTCGTTGCTATTGAACACATGAGATTTTGGTGAAGACGAAGCTTGCTCAAACAGCTGTTCTTTTTAGAGAAACTGTCTGGTGGTTTAAGGAACGGTGAGGTAATATGTGATGACTTCATTTGTGAACAAGAGGGTTTAGATCATAGAGATCATTTTTGTCTCCACTGTTAATCCTCCTTCCACATGAATGGACAGACATGTGGCTGTGTAGCGCTGATTGCCGCTCTGTGACCGACTTCCTGTTATGTTGGAGGTATTTATGATGCATGGACTTCTGAGAAGACTATCATTAGACACATTATTGAATCCCAACTTGCCCGTGCTTGCAGAAAACCAGACAACTCTTACAGACGAGAGCGAACGGACCCTTTGTAATTATTTCATCTCTCACCGTCTAACCCACCCTGCATGCTCACGGAGAATTGTGACGAAGATTTTGTCATTTCAGAAAGGTAGTTACTGGATCCGCATTGTTTTCTGAGCCAGCTGCAGCTGCTTCCTCCTCTTGGCAGGCAGCACAAACTCAGCCTGGAAGAAGTTAGCCTTTCTGCAGCACAAAGGGGCTTCCAGTCAGCAAATACATAAAATTATAGGTCAAGTGGCGGAGGAATTAGGACTTTGGAACTACTTTTAAACTGGGAAACACAGAATTTCTACGTAATTAGGAGTCAGAACGGTTTCCATACCGCTAACAGACTTAAGATTGGCTGTGTTGTCCATTAAAAATGCCAGTTTCTGCTCATTAACATGTCTCCATCTCCATTGAGGTCATGACAGATAGTCCACTAACTCAGCTTCCATTTAGTTAACTTCATTTTTCAATTGATTTGGAAGGAAAATTGCCTATTGTGTATGCACAATAGTCAATCGTTTTGCTTTGTAAAGGATTAAGCTGTGATCAATTTCAATGCAAAGTGTTCTCTGTGATGGGGTACTTTGTTTTGGGTTTTGCAGGAATTTCGAAGGTATAGGTCAGAGTGAAGTGTACGAGGGTTTGCAGGTATTTCTAAGCAATTACAGCACAGTGGGATCCTTTGTTGTCTCCCACCTGTTTTGGACCATTAGTTAAAGTCTCGCCAGCAGCTGGCCACTTATTTAAGCCAGCGGCCACAACTGGAATGAACAGTTGCTGTTTGAAGACAGACAAGCTCAGATGGCAATTATGACATGACATGACACGACGGAGATAATTTGATATATTGCCAAACTGCCAGTCGTCAGTCAGATGCTACATAACATGCTGTTTAATTATGTTGTGCCAGAATCATGGAAAAGGTGGATTTGGATTTGTCCCTTCCAGTCAGGGGTTAGACTCTGCCTCAAGCACACTGTTCACTATTTAAGGTCAGATGGAGCAGGAGATGGATAGATGGACTGGGGGAGTGATGTTGGTGCTGCTACCGTCTGTTTTGTTAAAGAATGAGGCAAAAGTGAAGTTCTCTATTTACAGGCGCACCAAACTTTGACCTTTGGTCATGAAAAATGGTTCATGAATTGGATACAAGCAGTTGAAGCGAGCTTACTTCGTTTAATAACTGGACCAAGAGCTTGAGAGAATGTGCTGCCCCACAGCATCAAAATGAGTGAGTTTGAGCATTTGATCATGTTATCTCCCAGGTGCCCTCCTTTTGAGACTTTCCAGGCATTTTCCACTGGGGGGGAGATTCCATGGCAAACCCAGAACTGACTGAGGATCGACTAGAATGAGCCAAAGGGTCAAGATATGGGTCACTATGAAAAGCTTGTTGCATTTAGTCAAGTTTAATGACCGTAATTCTTTTAGTAGAGTTCAATGGATCTTCTTAGTCCTGTTTACAATGGAATTTTAAATCAAAACAAAACATGAAGTTAACAAAAGACGAGCGCTATATGTTGTACCTGTCTTGTAATTTTAAGATTTTAATTTGTCTGTGACAATCCTACCTGAACAGGCTTATCGTTGCAGGCTTTCTGCAACGATAAGAGAGAGAGTAAATCAATACACATACATAGTAAAATGAAATAGTAACCACTGGTCTATATATTCCAGCAAATATATGAATAACACAATAAACCTAATGAACAATAAACTAAATTAAAGAGAGATGAGGCATATAAAATACACTGTAATAAAACCTTAAAACATCTTAGTAGTAAAGAGTATATACGTAATAAATGCAATGAACTTAGTAGATAATAGTAAAATAGTAAGATAGAAAATAGTAAAAAATAGTAAATAGTAAATCTTTTATTAAAGATTTCATTCAATTAATTAAAGGGCAGCATTTGGTCAACAGACAACACTTTGGACATCCTTGTAAAGAGGAAGACATTGGATAGATGGGTGTTTGAGTGCACTCATCAAGTCATTGTGACCGTTTTGTCTGGGTTTGCTGCAGTAGCTGTTATGTAGCTGAAGCAGAATGTGCTCCGGATGAAAGAAACAGACGTGGGCGGGCCGACTGCATTTTTAAAAAGCATGTGGCGTTCCCTGATCTTGTGAATGTTCTGCAAGGAGTGCTGGTGTGATCTGGGAATCATCGTCTGCTTCTGTGATGTTTGTTAGAAATGTTAATACTTCTGTAAAGCAGACAGTCGTTCACTACTGGATACAACTTTTTTTTCTGAGCATTATAGTTTGCTCATCATTCAGATGGTTTCCTGAAAAGATTCTTACTGTCTGTGTGTTGATGAACCCTGAGGTTTGTATAGTGGAGGATCATAAATCTCATAGAACCTGTCAAAGGGCCCTCCAGTCATTTCACCAGAGTGACAGAAAGGAAACTTTTCCACAGGTTCTTTTTCCACTTTTTTTTAGAGTTAAGACTTCAATTCAGAGTTAAGACTTGTTAAGTGACCATAAATTGCCCAAACAGGACCATTTGGGTTTTTACCGCTTGTATCTGAATTTGGGTAGCTTCATACAAATGAAAAGTGTTTCTTCTCAAGCATCTTTATAAATCCTGAGACAAACAGTCTTTAGACAAAAGCTGAGCATCAACAGGAAATGGCAGCAGGAACAGGAGTGTGCTGTAATGGCCGTGGTATGCCGTATAATCCTGTTGCATGCTTGTTTAACCGTTTCGTCGTTACTTTCTTTTCAGGAGGAATATGCTATTAAAGCAAGCAATGGAAGGAATGACTGATTTTTTTTTTATGTGGTCAAAGCAGATCCCAGGCGCACCAACACAATGCCTATACATGACAATACAAATAAACAATGCTGGCAGGGCAGGGGGAGAAACTTTCAAGTGCTAAACTCAGGGTTGGTGGTGATTATTAACAAAATATCAGTAATTAGTGCAACTGAGTAAAATAACAAATCCCCTAGCTGTATGGAGAACCAATAGTGTTTTGCTTTAAAGCCTGGGAAGCAATATGAAGCTTGTAAGAACTACTGTGATTCTTCTCTATGGTGAACATTTATACTATGTTAACACATGAGTAAATTGTCAAGCCCTAAAAGTAAGTAATCAAGTTAAATCAATGACTTATGAGCGCATTGCAAGTAAGTAAACAGCACAACTTCGGAATATTATAGTATTATATTATACTGCTATGCAGATAGGTGATAGCGCTTCATTTGTAAGATCAAACATTTAAACCATAGCTCCATGCTATGCAAGTGTCCTTGAAGAAATCATAAACCCCACATATTCACTGGTATGTGTGTAAAGGAAAGAACAAAGCAAACTGTGCAGATATTTAATAGACAGTCCTGCATGTGTTTGTGTGGCTATAAAAGGGTCAAGCATAGAGGACAGAGCTTTCTATGTTGTGGTCATCAGGTCTCCGCTGGCATGTCAGATTAACAAAAAGACAGAAAAACAGACACTGTTAAAATCTTGATATAGTACAAAAAATAAAAATAAAAAGTTGATTAGAAATGTCTGGATAAAAAAATAATTGGATAACAAGTAGCTTTTATAGATATAGCTGCCTTTTCTAAGTGTGTTTACAAAATCAAAGTGACTGTGGCAAGATTTTTTTTCATTCTATTAAAGGAGCAATAATTAAGACTGTAAAATTAATCTAAATCATTCTCACTCGTCCTTCGGGATGGAAGTAACATACCCCATAAACAATCAGTCCTCTCCATCAACAATGTCTTAGTCAAGTTTTTTACCTGTCAAACCTAGAGGTACAATCCAGAACTATTTCAGTTCAGAGTGTAGCCCGTGTTTACTTCCTGGTTCCTGAACCAATCATGTGAGATTTCCCAGGGTTTCCAAAACAGAGCATAGACATAATATAAGAGTAGACGCGTCATTGGGCGGGTTCTGCCTATGCTGCGATGCGTCAGAGCGTCCGCCATCTTAAATGTGGCAAATCTGCAGTTACTCAGTCACTTAAACAGTATCAGAGGGACTTTAATCTCTGAATATACTTTGTATTCGTAGTATTTTTTTTGTAATATTACAAGTTTATTTTCGTATCCCTTTAGCTTCATTCTCCTGAATTTATTCTCCTAAAGAATAAAAATATTTAAAATAATCTAACCTGGCCCTATTACTCCAGGAGTGAAATAATTCTGCAAACTGTGACTATTCTGGAAATGTTCCCCCTTAATTCTCATAATATGATGTTTTTATCATAACATTATCACTTTTGTGTTTGTTTGTTTATTTTTACTTTATTGACCTAGGACTTTTTTTCCTCATATTATTAATTTTACCTCTTTAATACTCACCCAAAAAGTCTGTTCCTAAAGGTTCTCATGTGACACGGTTTTATGAAATAATGAAGACCACAATCTGATTCACGTTCACAATAACAGAACTCAACTTTTTTCTGCCACATACAATATGGCGGTGACGTTGACGTGCGAACCTGCGCCCTATGACGCGTCTACGTATATATGTCTGTGAAACAGAGTGCATTATTTTATCTTGGCAAAAGAGAAGTTGCCTTCAAAACATGGAATATATATATATATATATATATATATATATATATATATATATATAAGGGGGGCAGGGTGTATGGCCCCTAGAAACTTGGCACGGCCCTGGTGACTATCTGGCCCGGTGAATCTGACGCACAGCGTGGACACTCAAACACACGCATGCTCGTGTCCTCGTTTGACTAACATCCAATAACTGGTCTGCCACCTAGCGGCGCGGATCACGTGGACGTGGTGGTGGTGGACTCCGGGCTCGCGGGCTGAGGAAAACCCTGAGCTCCGTGTCGCGCGAACAAAAGTAAACCTGGAGCCGCGCGGAGCTTTGTCAGCCAGCAGCTGAAGCTGAAGAAACACTCCCATGTGCCGAGCACCGGCGAGCGGCTCTATCACCCGGTCAGTACGCGCTCGCATGGCTTAACTCTGGGGGACTGGTTGGAAACTATGTTGCGCGTCGCTTCTTGGAGGGATAAGCAATGAAATGAAACTATGGATTTGAGGAAGTCGGGAGGTGAGCCGCCGGTGCAGCTGCCTTTTGTTTGTGTTTCACTAACGGGACGCCTTAACTTTATTTGCGGGACGTGTTTTTATATAGAAATGTTTAATCCAGATCGGATGTCTGCTGGCATCTGTGAGGCTAAAACAGGCGTCCGGGGAAGTTTAGTGCTTCCCCTGCAAGGTGGAGGGTAATTAATTAATGAGCGCGCACAGGACAATCAATAGCTGGGGGTGACTAATCACTGGAGTGGAAGGGCGGCCCATTAGACTACTTAGACCCGATTAAAGACCTTCCTGGTGGACACGCACAGAGTTGGACACGCATACATCCATTAGATAGAATATACGTTATATTATATAACGAAACTGTTTTCGTGACCAAATTTATTCAGTTGCGCGTGTTTATTGAGACTTTAAGCACAAAAAGTGAAATGATTATCAATTACTTAGATGTGTATGGAAATCCAAAAGTGACACAATTCTATAATCGGAAAATCTTTAAATTACCACTCAAATTTGTCTTGAAATCATTGAAATTTAAATCAATTGAATGCATGAAATAATAATAAATATTCAATAAAAAGTGATGTGTGGAACCACATGAATGAGGTATTTGTGTATATGTATTAAATGAATTAAATATACGGCAAGGCATTTATGATTTACTTATTCATTCTACTGTAATTATTTGCCCTTGTAGTCTAATGTTTTTGGGATAGATTTAACCTACTGATGCTAAATGCTTGGCCCTGTCTTGCAGTATTTACTTCTCTCTTATCTGTGTCAAACATATCAAAACATTTGAAACTATTAAGTTCATAATGTTTTAGTTTAAAAGTGAAAATTTGATTTCTCAAAATGATCTCCAATTTTATGTAAGGTTTCGACTGCTTAGTTTTACTTTATAATATGAACAGCCTCGGTAGTTTCAGTGGGGGAGAGCAGGACACAACCTTTCAGTTTTTTATTAGAAAATGTAGAAAATCAAATATTTTTTATGATGCATCTCCTGCATGTTTGCTACAAATGCAATAAAACTGTCAATGCGTAAAGTGGGTTTGCAAAACTATTTAAGGCCCTATAATAAACAGTTAGGTTGACCTCCCTTTTAACAGTTTATGTGCAAGAAAAAACAGGACTGGATAATAATAACTGCAGATTTTTTTTATTATTTTTTTATGTATGAGGTGTCTGTGATCACATTGCTATTTATTTAAATTTTACACCAACATTCCCAAATGTTTCATTCATTCATACATTTCTTTACATTCGTTTCTATGTGCATTCATGATTTTTTTAATCCATATTCATTATTCGATTCTTTCATATTTACTCAAATCAAATATTCCTCCATTCACAAAATGACCTTCAACTCACTTTTTCTTTCTCTCATTTGACATATAAAATAAAAACTTGTAGTGAATAGTTTACAATATTTATATAGTGCAATATAATTTATCATGTGCTATAAGTGTTGAATACTTGAGTAGTTATACTCTACTCTGCACTGGTTAATTGATGCATGAAGTTTTTTCTCTTTTATGTTTTGTAGTCCTTGAATTGTGGAAAACCGTAATTGACAGGTGAGAGCCCGGAAAATGGCATCATCCAGGAAAGCCCGATTGATGCTTCCCTAAATAAGACAGTTAATAATATATCATAGAAGTGGATTCAGTTCTATGATATTCACCTATCCATCCTTAGCTGCTATTACTGTGTTACTTTTAACCCAACTTTACAACTTTCCCCTATGAAATCCAAGAAAATACTGTATTACAGATGCTTAAAAAAAAGCTTTCAGAAGGCTTATTGTTCACATATGGACATTTATCTTGAAGAACTCACACAAACCTGTCCGAAATACAGGTTATAGCAAATAGAACAACTTTTACCTGCCTGCAGATGTAAAACAATATTCTGCATCATATACCAAGCGGTCACTGGGAACGTGACGAACTGCAAAGACTATGTTCGGATTCAGTTGGGGTTGTTTTTTTTGTTCAATTTAGGCGTTTTATTTTGAAAGCCTACGTTGCGAGTGTGAAGGGAGCTCTGCACATGTTGAATGGTGTGTGAGGAGAACTCATGGCTTCTTCTAACTGTTAATGAGAGCCCATCAGGGCTGACAGTGAGCGTAAATTTCCCTGTCAACGTTCAACTCTAATTTTAGTCCAGCGCTCCGACCACTCAGGGGTCCACGAACCCCTAAATCAGTCTGCTATGACGCTTTGTTGTTTGGATCCTATCAAATTAGCAGCTTGATGCACAAACACGGTACCCCTCTCCAGACATTCAGCACTGACTCATCGGGAGTTTAGCAAGCTGGATAAAACATATGGAGGTCTGAAGCCACGTGGCGTTTGAAGACTAGAACGAACCCCTTCCACGGCCGTCATGTCCGTGTCTATAAATAGGTTTTGTTTGGCCCAGGCAGACCTCCTCCTGGGATACGATCAATGAACCGGGGTCCCTCACGGTCAAAGGCACGATTAATGGAACGACTTGTATTTTATTTGCTCATCTCGCCCAATAATAGACCAAGTTCCTCCCTGTGAAAGGTCGGGAATCCTTTAATTAATCGTTCTTCATCTTGATGAGCGCAAATGTAGAGTTGCTGTTTATACCCGTCTGTTGTGATAATTGCCTTGATTGTTGAAACGGGCAACTTTTAGCAGATTTACGCAGCCGTCTGTTGACCCATAAAGATTCAAAACTCATGACAGAAGAACCTGAGTGGCATGTTCTCATGTCTTTTTCCCCCGTTTAGCAGTGGCTAAAAAGAAAATGGGCTTCTGCGTTACAACATATTATACTTTATAGAAACAGGAAGTCCTTGGTTAAAAATTTAAAAAAATCTATATTTTATTGTAAATGTTAGGGATGACACCAGTTCTGGCTTTTGGCTTATGCACATCAGTACCAGCAATCTACGTTGGGGGTGTTTTGCTCTGTTCCAGAACTCCGTTGTGCACAACAGTGATGATAAAGACACCAGCTAATTGAACCTGCTTCATTAATCTGTTTGTCTGAACAGGAGGAGATAGAGAGCGGATGACAACCAACCATGAGACCTACCTACTTATGGCCAGCACCCAGAATGACATGGAGGATTGGGTGAAGACGATCCGGAGGGTCATCTGGGCACCTTTTGGTGGAGGTTAGCATGACTGCAGCCCCTGTTGTTATTAATCCATCAGCTTTGGAGTGGACTATTGCCTTAAGATCCTGTAAACCCTTGTGTTTCTAAAACTAATGTTATTTGACGAGTTTTTGTTTGTTTAATGTGCACAAAAATGCACATTTCTAGCAAATAGGTTATTATTTTGTTGGGTCGGTGCTGGTATGAGATTCTTAAGGTTATCTTACATAAGTTAAAATAAAAACAACTTATGACATTAATTACTAAGAAATGTAAAGATAACATGTATAACAAAGCAATTATTTAGGTATGACAGCTGTATGACAGCTTTTGGCACCATACAGAACTGCAGTAGGAAGTTCCTGTGTTTAAATCCAGCAATCCAATTTCCTCATGGAGTTTGCATGTTCTCCCCAAGCATGCACGGGTTCTCTCCAGGTACTCCACCTTCCTCTCGCCGTTCAAAAACATTAATGCTGGGTTTAATTACTACTCGAAATTTCCCTTAGGTTGGGTATGTGATTGTGTCTTTGGGATGGATGGATTTCATTTTACACAGAAATGCAACAATTATCCCAATTGTTGATAAAATAACATATCTCATTGATTATTGTGATGATATATGTTTATATAATCTGAAAGGATTAGGGTAATGTTCATTTACTAGATAGATGGAGCAGAGATGTACACTAATCACCTAGTACATGATTAGTGTTTAAGCAAATGTGCTTACTGTGCAGAATATCATTCCCTTTTGCCATTCTGCTCTTTATAGAGAACCACAAGTGTCAAAAGCTGATATTATTAGGATATTTATTTGAGTTATCTGCTCAGACAGCCAGCCTGCTGTCAGTATTTTCAAACGGCCTAATTTGTCTTTCCTGGAAGCGAGGGAAAAGCGTACCGGCCTCCTTTTGGCCAGCTGACCAGCAGTGCCCATCAGCAGTAAGTGAAGTTGGGGCAACGCCGCGTCCTCCCGGCTTCATACCTGCTGTTTCTGTCCTCACCACGATGTTTCCTCACAGAAACGCACGTGCGTTCACTATGATGCTGTTTTTGTAACCTTTTTCTTTTTGGTACTCACCAAACAGAAAGAGGTGCTGGGTAGAGCTTTAAAGCCTGTTGCTTCTCACAAGCAAATACGTGGTGGAATAAAAACCAGTTTTAAATCCTAATCATGCGTCTAAAGAGCTGAAAGACCGATGAGGGAATTCAGCCATTTTGTTCTGGCGTCTTGGAGAAAGGATGCATCTATAAGATTCAGGATTACCTGTGAAGACTGGAGATGCAGAATGCAGGATAGGAAGTAACTGGGGTCTGGAGTGGCTCCTCTCTCTGGATCCTTGGAGATATATTTAATGGTAATTATCTAGCTTTTTTTTTGTAGTTTGGTAAATTATGTCTTTAATAGTTACTTTGTATTTTTGGATGTTTGAGATTAGATATGTGCTCAACGGTAAGCCCGGGGCTTTACACTATGCTCCCTACAACTAGAAAAACCTCTGGCTGCTTGAAAACTTTAGCTAGCATCTCTATGAAAGTCAGAATTTGAGAAACTTTAAAACTTTGGTAGACCTTAACACTGAAGACTCATGCCTAGTCTGTATAAATTTTAATTAAATGAGTAAAAAAAATACAGAATAATTGTACTTTTAGTTATTAAGCTGAAGTTATGGCCCCATAGTGCAGTATATATTTGTTGTGAATATTAAAGCTTTTACTTAAAAAAAAAACAACAACAACTGAAAGCAAAGTTTTGTCTACCAAATGTAATCCTGCCACAGACTGCCACTAGACTGATTTGGCCTCTTGCCCCCAAATTCCACATCCTCCGTTCCAAACTTTTAATTCATTCGTTTCAACAGCATCCGAAAGTTCTCTTTTACTGATTATACATCGACTCAGCATATTTTTACTTCCATCAAGTATGCATTGGCCACCAAAAACTTTTTGTATTTATATACAAAGCCTATTATATGACAAATCTGCTTCCTTGTTCGGTAGAAAACCTGTAGTTTGCATCCGATATTTAAATAAAACTCAACTTTATTGGGAATATTTAGAATAGATGTTTTAATTTGAACTCGGCGATCTCTTGTTACCCTAATTTACTTTGACAAACCAGATGTTGTTAACGTTATTTTTCCTGTTTGATACGATTGCAATTGTGCCGCCTGACCTGGCTAGAGTCTGACGGACCGTAACGGAGCAGAAAATTGGACTTGCTCCGTATTTTGACGGTGAACGACAAGAGAGCTTGTCCACTGACGGAGACATTCAGAAAAGTCACAAAGAATGTGGACGCATTCTCATTAATTAAAATAACAACGTAGTAGCTCCGTCGGAGGACGTGTACCACCGTTACACTAATATGAAATTAATTTCATTCAAACAAGTAGGATTTAACATTTATTCGTAAAAATGGGAAAACATCACATTGCATTTAACCCATTTAACCCATGTTTTGTTAACGTTTGGTTGAAAAACTTTTTTTTAAGGATCTAGAAAAACTTAATTGGTAGCTGCATGTTTTGGAGTTTTGGCCGTAAACTCTACCTTTGTCTTCGCTTTCCGTTGTCTCTTCCAAAGTAATGAATGGGTTTACACCAAATATATGTGTCAAATAAAACAATAAAACCCTGTCACTAAAATTCAACCGGAGTGCCTTGATGCTGTAATTGTTCTCTGACTTTGTTGGAATTAGTGTGCTGGTTATTGAGTCTCCTGCTGTGCCGGCATGGCTTGTTATTGACTGGCCTAGATCGCGCATTAGCGGGGGCACCAGCGCAGCATTTGTGACCAGACAGGCGGTACGGGCGGGCGGCCCTCGTTGCCCAACAGAATAGACGAGGCAGAGTTGGCCCCCCTCTGTTTTCAGTGCAGGGAGTTTGATGTCTATCGCAGTTGACTGCTCTTCAAAAGGACGAGCCATTTGTCAAAGATGCCACAGGAAAGGTGGCTCCAAGTTTGAGCCTAGCCGGGCTTCCCCTCACAATGAAGCACGCCCACATAGACGCGCATACCGACAGCGCACACATTTGGCCATTTTTGCAGCAGTGACCGACCGAGACCTGATAGGCTGATTTTAAGATGGCTAAAAAGTCACAACAAAGTTTTGGGCAAAGAGCGCTGGATGAAGAGGGCGAGCTCAAAACAAAGTCTTTTTAGCTGCACACAGGCAGTAAGAACAAATCAACAGTGAGAGCAGAAAGGAAGTGATTGGAGTCCTCTGAGAAAAATGTGCAGCTGTGGATTCTCCATCTGGATCCTTGGAGATTTATTTCATGGTAATTACCGTCTGTTTATTTGTAGTCGGGGTGTTTTGGGAGGTTTTTTTATGTTTCCAGTAGTAAGAGATTGGAAATTGTTATCTGATATGTTTTTGTTTTTTTTGTTTTTTTGTCTGGAGCCACTTTTCTACTGTAGCTGAACAGAGAGAAAAATCTCCTTTTTGTTCCTCATATTTGTCTTTGCATTTACTTTCCGCTGGCTGCAAAACAAATCTTTCCTTGAGGAAAATTAATGTCAATCTTGATCTCTCTCCAGTGAAACTCGTTAAATATCTGCAGGTGAATGTTCCGGATTGAAAGGAATGACATAAACATTTTTTCATTTTCATCTCATTTCTTTATTTTGTAATGTTTAAACAGTGTCTGGCTTTGGGTTACCTTCAGAATTCACCTCTAACTTCTAAAAGTCCTGCCTTTTCCCGAGCTGTAGCTCTTAAAGAAACAGAGGAAAAAACGTACTAAAGTCTGGTGTATTATCACAAATTACCTCTGCTGTGGTTTAAATCAAGCTCTAAGGTTCACTGAGCTGAGAGATTTAGGCTACGTTCTCACTGCAGCCTGAAGTGACCCAATTCCGATTTTTTTTGTTTGTTTTTTTTGCCCATATGCGACCTGTATCTGATCTTTTTATGACAGTCTGAACAACACAGATCGGATTTTTTCAAATGCGACCCAGGCCGCTTGGATATGTGGTCCTGAATCCGATACGTATCTGATCTTTTCAAATGTGACCTGTGTCTGTACGGCTGGGTCGCATTTATCCGACCTGTACGTCACCGATACTCGACCAACGTCACTATTCTGCGTCCTGCTATGCAGAAGCGGGAAGAAAGATGACACCCATAGCGGACAACAATGAGGAGAACAGTCAATGGACGGAAAGCTCCGGTTAGAAAATAAATTAATGACCACAAAATGTGCGCCAGCATTATAATCCATGTTTACTTCCACAAACACTGAGGACGCTTGCTACGTGTGACGTCATCGCGTCCTCAAGTGCGCATGCGGGACACTTGTTGAACGCGTTCAGTTCACACAGGAGATCACATACAAGTCGCATATATCTGGAAATGTGAACGACCACGCAAAAAAATCTGATTTTGCCAAAAAAATCGGAATTGAGCATCAAGACCCGCAGTGTGAACGTAGCCTTAGTCAGCTTCCAATTTCCCTTCTACCAATTAGCCTACTAGTTTTCCTACTTTTAACTGGATATTTGGATGCTCCATCATTCCCAGGTCTTACTTTTAATGTTTCATATTAGAGTAGGAATAAGAATCCATTAAATCAGGGGCATATATAGCAGAGGAGGCTTTAGTTCTCTTCTATAATATGGAAGTTACAGCTTATAGCTGTGGAAGATTGATCTGGCTAGATTACAGACTCAATAAAGCCGGTAGGACTGCTTTTTTTTGTCCAACGGTGGTGTTTGCGTTTGCCTGGACGGCAGCCCCTTCGTGTGTCTGAACGGGGCCCGAGGTTGTTGACGGAAACCCACGAGAGCTTACACAGAACGTCACTCCCGTGTTCTGAAGGTCTGCTTTTTTTTTTTCTTTTTCCGTACAACCTGTCCAGAAGGAACAGCAAACACGCAGGAGCAACACACTCAGAAGCATAGGCTGTTCAGCACACGCTGTTATGTGTGACCCAGGAAAAGCATTCCTTCACTCTTGACTGGAACGTCTGGAGAGAGAAGCCCGTTCACCGTCACCTTTTCTCATTTGGTCCTTTGTGTGGCTGTCCATGCAGGAGGATCCGCGATTTGTCTTTAGGGGGACATTAGCTCACCTTTATTCAGAAAGCAGAAACCCAACTTGAAGTAATTCTTCAACTAATGTCTTTTTTAGGATTTGTGTAAGCCATTTGCTGTGTTACTGTTGGACAGTAGGAGGGAAATGGATGCATTCTTTGTATTCCAGCTCTGTTTTTGTTTTCTTTCTCAGCTTTAGAGAGAGATTTTTTTTTCTTTTTTTTTCTTTTGAAAATGCGCCTGAAATTTCGCACCTCGGGTGTGTGGTCTTACCACAAATGTATTGATCGGCATTTCTTCAAGAAGCTGACTGGATCTGTCATTTGTAAGAGAGGTGAGTCTTACAACATGCGTAATATTGTTTGAGAAAAAAAGGTCTCTATGTGAATCTGACTACCTTAAGTGGAAGAAATGACTCCGTGTGATGTTCTTAAAAATCCAAAGGGAAATCTATTTTAAGTTTTTGCATTAAGTGTAGTTATTTTACAGCTGTGGCTCAGGGTATCGAATGTACGTTGGCCCCTGATGAGCTTTGTATAACCTGGTCAGCGTGCCTCGTCGTACCACGTCCACGTGTCTGAATCTGTGTGAGTAGCTTCTGTCTGTATCTGAAGTCTGGAAAAGTATGCAGATCCAAATCTCCTAGGAAGGCAACCCTAATCCCCTCTTGAGCTGTGTCCACATGAGACGGCTGCAAATGGCAGGCTGCCTCAACACCAGGGGAGTGGTGCTGATCAGGAGGTCAGACTCAATCTGTGCAGGTATTCCACAGATTTTTGGGTTTAAGTGCGTCTTTGCAAGGTGCAAAGAAAACTTGATTCTGATGTTTTTGTAGCTACTGTAAAGCCTCTAGGATAACTGGATATTGGATCACTTTTCAGAATTTGTAGCTTTAATGTTATTTGATTAGTTTCCTGGGTGAGACAGAACCTTTAAGTCAAGTGAAGATTGATGTTGAGTTTGAGGGCTTTGAGGAAACCATTTTAGAACCCTGATTTGTCCATTCCAAAACCATTTTGGATATACATTTGGGTCCATTGACCTGTTGCAGTGTTCAATTTATCCAACTTTGAATCATCTAACCCAAAGCCTCACCCTCAGGTGGAAGGAAATGGTTCTGATGTTTAGAAAAAGCCGGGAACCAACTTGTCATGTAGTGGAAACTGCTGGTACATCAGTAGCACTGTCCACAGTGTAGCATGTTTTTATTGCCATAATCTGACCCAGAAATACATTGCCTACATTGACAAGCCACGTGTCTGTTATAGAAGCACTTTATCATCACATAACATAGACAGAGATACTGTATACATCTCATTTTTGATTCACTCCCTGTCTGAATAGTGAGTATTGGGATGAAGAGTGTGGAACTTGAAGTGTTGTGCTGCATCTGGGTGCAAGATTTTACTGTTGCCATGATGCGTCGTCTTATTGTTTTGTTTTTTTTATTCATATTGAGTGATCACGCAGTTACATTTTTATGTTCTATAATTGCCCCCAAGTGATGAGTTAATCATAAGCTGAATTAATCATACACTAGCTCTTGCCATCAGTCCCACTTTCAGTTTTAGCCATCCAGCATGTTGAGGTGAGTGAAACATGTGCATAGTGCAGCGATAGATGAAGAAAACTTGTTGCATCATTGCTTTTGTATTTTATTTCCAGTTGCATTGATCCTCTAGCAGTGGTGGACACATGTGGTATACACGACATGTTACAATTCATGCTGCAAAATGTCTTTACGTGCTAAAAGAAATCTGTAGCAACTTGTGTTAGATTAGTAGTAAGAGAATCTCTTCATTGTTCTGTTCCCTTTTGTCTTATGCGTTTAAATTGAAAGGCAGATTAGAGGAAATTTACAAGAAATTCAAATTTAAGCATGATCTCTAGTTTTTGTTATTTACGTGAAGTTGTTTAAGACATCTGGAGTTGGGCCTCAGTCCCCCAGTGACTCTCCGAGGGTTAAAAAGGGGAGTACAGTGATGGATCTGTTTAGACTGAACCAGGGGCAATATTGGTTGAGAAGCCTTGGGTTTAAATTTTGAAAGAGGACATTTCTGCACGGAGCTCGCATGGTCTCCCTGTGCATGGATGGGTTTGCTCTTGGTACTCCAACTTCCTCTCACAAGCTGTTTTTGTGTTTTTAAATACATGGTCCCACTAAAGTACCCTTAGGTCTGAGTTTTTGTGTGCTGGCTGAGTTATTTCTCCTCTGTGTGTATCTCTGTGTTTCCCTGTGATCCCCTAGTGGCCTGTCCAGGATGAGCTTTGCTTTGCAGAGATGGATACTATATGTAGGGCTTTGCTGTTGAGCAAACATCAGTCACCCTTACATCTTCATTTAGCACATTTTTTATCTGCTTCAGGGATCTTTGGACAGAAGCTGGAGGAGACGGTGCGGTATGAGCGCCGGTTCGGGAACAAGCTGGCACCAATGCTGGTTGAGCAGTGTGTGGACTTCATTCGCCAGTGGGGCCTTCAGGAAGAGGGACTGTTCAGACTGCCAGGACAGGCCAATCTGGTCAAAGAGCTGCAGGATGCCTTCGACTGCGGGGAGAAGCCCTCGTTTGATTGGTAAGGAGAAAACGTGCACGTACGAGCTGAGCATAGAAAGATGTTCCACTTGTCCATGCCCAAGTTGAACATATATTATATATTCAAACTAGCATTCCTAGTTTGAATATAAAAGCTTGAACATTGATCAGTTTACAATAAAGATAAACTGGAGACACTTGATGTATAGCTCTCCTTCTTATTACTAAGAAGCCAAGTAATGCTCGTCAATGCTTAACTTAAATAATACAGACAATATATTATTTCTCAATCTTTAACCTGGAAATGACCATGAATCTATCAGGATGATGGATAAGGGCCATCGTCATGTAAAAAGCAGCTTTCCACTTTCCTTTATTGCATTTCAGTGGCAATGACTCCATCCACCTCTTCCCTTATTGGGTTAGTAAACCCCCTGCCAGCCTCACCACCTGTTCCTCCTTGGATTATTATCATCTCTAAGTCCAAATCCTTTCCTTTTGGAAGATCCTCTCAGCTGGCCGATGCTGGCTTGCTTTCACCTCCATTTCCATTTACTCTTTCCTTTTCCCCTCTGTTAAAGCACAAGGATATCGTGTGTCTGAACTTTTTGCTTTTGATTTTTAATATTGGAAACTATAGGCTTCCTGGCAAATTGTAGATATGTTAAAGCATTTCACTGACACACATAGTTAAAAAGACTAATATTATAGCATTACTGTTAAAACTTTATAATAGACAGTTATTGAACACAGCATATTAAAGAGAGCACCAAATATAAGCAATAAAAAAAACAGGAGTTTAAAGTCCTTCAAGCTTCACAGCTTTAGGTTCTTCCTGCTTTTCTATACATACTGGCAGAATACTAAATGTAATTAAAAGTCTGTTGCTCTGTTTTACTTCCTTATAGAAAGCTAGACACGCCAATAGAAAGCCAGCAATTGATGTGCAAATTAAAGTATACTACTACACCAGTCTGTGTGTGGATAATAAATGCCAGCCAACCAAAAAGCACAATGTGCAACGGTGTGTGTAAGAATTAAACATCTTGTGGTAAATCTCAGTGCTCCATGATAAACGGAGTCTAACCTGTAAAATGAGCAAAACAGGAGCGCTCCTATAAATAGTAAGTAGCTGGAACATGTTGTCTTTCATGTTGAATGAAATCCATGCTTTTTTTTTTATAAACAGTGTAATGTTAAGTATGGAAAAAAGATGCATTAACATGAGACAAAGACACAGTTTCAACAGCTGTATCTTTTGTGGACAAAGCAGCAAGGATAAATAAATAAATAAATAAATAAATAGTGAGGGAGAGGCAGAGAAACACTAGTTTTTCAAAGAAATGAAATTGGTGTCAAAGCCGAACACGACCGCTGCAGGGTGGGACTATTTTGGATTTAAACCAAATGACGCCACTCGCTTAATGTCTGAGCCAGTAGGTCGAGAGGATATTATTGCGTTATTATGCCATTTTCATATTAGTTGAAAAAGGTCTCCAAATGACAATATGATTTATCAGCAATAATTCTTTTATCGTCCAGCAAAATCTATCATGACAGGCCTACCTGCAACACCAGGGCAATAGCATTTGCATGGGATTAAACAACGGTATCAACGACATAAAGATGGAGCGATGCACCAGTAGCAATTTTGTAAAAACAGCCAGCCCTAATAAAGAGCCTTGAGGTACACCTTTATTGACAATGCTGATGGCATTAAGAGATTAATAACTTGAACATGCTGCTTAGAAAAACCAGGAAAAAAAAACAACAGCCAGTGGATCTGTCTGAATGGCTTAAGCCTTTGATTTAAGACGTCATGATCCGCTGTGTCAAATGCTTTAGAAAAATCTATAAAAAAAACTGCAGAACAGAAGCATTGACACCCAGTTCTCGCATAAAACCATATAAAAACTGTAGTGGAAGAAGTTATAGTGCCCTGATGTGTGCTAAAAGCAGACTGAATTGAATATTTAATTGATAAAGTACAAGTACTTTTTTATTTGGTCATTCACTAATTTCTCAAGCACCTTTAGTAAGGATGCAGTTTAGAAATGGGCCGTGCTAAGCCAGACATCTGAGTGCACTGCCTGAATATATGATCAGAAAACCAGTTTTAAGGTCGGTGTCCCTGGAAAAACGAAAAAAAAAAACATCCCTTTTTGCAAACTAGTGTTAAAACATCTTTTTTAAAGGCATTTGGGGAAACATAAATATTTATATCTAGTCTCTGAGACAACACTCCAGACAACATGATTTTAATATTTAGAAAAATGTAATTTCTCGCTGAATACTTTTTTGCTTTAAATGGGGTTTCTCTCCTGTTGTCAAATTATATAACACGTAAAACTTTGAGGACGAGTGGCCAATCCAGTGTGTGAAACCAGTAAAATAACAACCCAGCAAAACAGCAATCATCATGGTAGACAGATAAGTAAGGTGAAGGTCCAGGCACACTTGGGAAAGTATATCTTAATTAGTAAATGAAGGATCTGTACTGTATTGTTGTGGGTATCATGCTCGTATTAAATAGAAACATATTGATCTGGTGATTCTCAGACTTCTTGCAGGACTGGTCACTTCTGTTTAGAGACAAACGTTCTCACAACCCCAGTGTCGTCACCGTCTCATCTGTCCACAGTAACACGGACGTGCACACGGTAGCCTCTCTACTGAAGCTGTACCTCAGAGAGCTACCTGAGCCCGTCATCCCCTTCCAGAAATACGAAGAGTTCCTGGCCAACGCCAAACTGCTCGGCAAAGATGATGAAATGGTAGGAAACGGGGGAATTACGCATATTTTTTTTTCCCCTTGTATATGTCCCGCATGAGGTGGGTTGAGTTGGTAATAAGTTAGCTCTGAAAATCCTCCTTCTAGTCCTGTTAAATCGAATCTATTTCCACCACAGTGTACCCGCAATGCTCAAACAGGATTTGTCTTACATCATAACACACGGTTTGTATCAGAGATCCTGTGCTGCAGCTTGAGACAGTGTTATGTGTAAGGCAACGTTTTTGGGTGCTGTGTTTGCTTATTTTTAACCCTCTACTGGATTTAAAGTCAGGAAGGAATAAAGTGGAGGAAGCAAATTTATGTCATTCAAAAGTACTCATACCTCTTGAACTTTTTTCTCATTTTGTCACGTTACAAACACAAACCTCGGTGAATTTTATTGGGATTACATGAGACAGACCAAAGATAGGGAAAATGATGATTTTCCAAATTTCTTGCAAACAAATATGAAAAGTTTAGTGTTGATCGAATTTAGCCCCCCCATGATTATCACAATTTATTTGTTGTGATAAATTTCTGTTTTTAGATGAGGGGGTTTGTATTTATTTCTTTTTAAAAAAAAAAGCAAAATTAATATCAAAAGTTTATGCTATGACTGAAAACAGATGTTTTTACCTATCCCAGAGTAATGCTGCGTTCAGACCAAACACCTTTTGAGCATCAACAAGGCGTCCAAGTTGAGGCGTTAGAGCACATAAAAATCCGACTAAAGCCTCAACGTTCAGCGTCGTGCAAAGTGGCTCCTGTTAGGAAGAGCGACTCTGATTTTTTCCTCTGTTGGACTCTTTGGGAAATTGCAGATAACCTGGCTTTACTCACTAAATAAAGCTAGGGAACCTGATTGTCGGACGCCTCTGCGCCGTGTCTGGATCCCCCAGATAATTATGAGTTCCACCACCAGGAGCTGCACATAAACGAGGGTCGCTTTCAGTGCTATTTACGTCTCAGCCAAGCCCAGTTTGACAACCTGCAGATCGGTACCGGTTCCAGCATCTCCAGCCAGGACACCAGGTACAGGCGCTGCTTTTCAGCTGAAAAGTGTCTACGCATATATCTCAGGTCTGTGGGCGTCATTCAGGAGGTTTGGTCAGTGACGAGAAGTAAAAAATATTTTTCCTCTCTGAAAATCCGCCACTACGTCACATAGCGCAGTCTCTCTGATTGGTTGACGCCCGTGTCCAGCTGCAAAAGTTCAGATTTTCCAACTCTTGCGTCGGCTGCTTTAGAGGCGCTTAAATCATGTAAAAGCAAACATGCAGCACGAAATATGCTGAGGGCTTCAAAACGCGCAGCGTGAGATGTGCGTGACGTCCCGAAGCCCCTAGAGACGCATCCACCGTGGACTTTGCATGTAAACCCGATGCCCTTGATGCCCAAAAAGCATTTGGTCTGAATGCAGCATAAGAGATGTTTGGTGGTACATTTAGATTTTTTTTTTCATTAGAAAAATTCTAAATTAAGTATCATATCCAGTTTTTTTTTTCTTATTCATTAGTTTGTTTGATATGAAATTGTATCTTAAATCTTAAAATTTGGGGATTTTAAGATTGTAAGACCTGAGAACCATCTCTAACCTGCAGGGCATGAAGGAACTGAAAAGACTGGTGGAGAGTCTACCTCCAGTGAACTATAACCTCCTCAAGTACATCTGCAGGTAGGCGTCAAGATGGAGGAAGTTCAGGCCGCGGCAAGAGTTGTCGGATAACAGTTTGTGTGCATATTTACATTTTGTGTTTTTTTTGTAGATTTCTCGACGAAGTTCAGTCGTATTCAGGAGTGAACAAGATGAGCGTCCAGAACTTGGCAACGGTCTTTGGGCCGAACATCTTAAGGCCAAAGATTGAGGATCCGGTAACGATCATGGAAGGTGGGTGTTGAGAGCATCTGTCCGTCACCTCAGTGTTTCCCTTCATTTAGGCCTGCTACCTGCTTAAAAACACATTTGTTTAGGATTGCCTTCAACTGTTCTAGTTAACTGAATCACCACTTCTTTGTTCTATTTTCTATCTACATTTTATTCCTACTTGCTTTTATTCTGTTTTAATTTGCTATATTTTAATCATGTAAAGCACTTTGCATTGTCCCTGTACTGAATTGTGCTATATAAATAAATTTGCCTTGCCTGCCTTGCCTTACTGATGCGTGATCTCATTCGGTCAGGAACGGTTCTGGTCCAGCAGCTCATGGCCGTCCTGATCGGCCGCCACGACGCGCTGTTCCCCAGAGGCGAAGACGAGCCGACGGCCCTCGAACTCGCCAACAACAACAACATCGCCCCGCCGAAGGGACAAGTCGGCACGGCTGCCTCGGCCGTCAGCGCGCTGTCTCAGAACGCGGAGAACAACAACAACGCGCAGCTGATGCGGCAGTGCGTCTGGGAGGCGGCCGAGTCTCAGTCGCAGCGCCCGCCGGCGGACGGCAGCGGCACCCCGCGATCGGCGAGCCCCAGGACCGTTATCCCCGGCCGCTTTGAAATGACGCGCAGTCCACCCCTGCTGGTCAAGAAGAACCCCGCCTTCAGTAAAGGAAGTGGAATCGTTACCAACGGGTCCTTCAGCTCCTCGCCCCCATCAGACTTCGAGAAGACCCAGAACCTGAGTGGCGGGGGGAGTTTGCCCATGCGTCGAAGCGGGGCGCTGAAGGCCACCAAAATGGGCACCAGCGGGGTGACGAGTGGGGGCAGTCCCGCTGCCAACGGGACAGGCGCTCTTCGCCTGGGGATCCCGGGTTCTGATGCGATCGCGGCAAGTCCAAACAGCCGCAGCGGCCTTTGGGTGCAGAACGGCTGCGTCGCCCTCCGGGAGAGCAACAAGGCCCGCGACGGCTCCAACAGTGGGGACCACACGACCAATCAGAACCGCCTGTCCACGTACGACAACGTCCAGCTGAACCATCAGAACCTGCAGAACCAGATCACCAGCATGTGTCTGAGCACCAGCTGTGAGGACAAGCAGAGCGTGGACAGCGCCACCTGGTCCACCTCCTCCTGTGAGATCTCCCTCCCTGACAACTCCACCTCCTGCCGCTCCTCCACCACCACCTGCCCGGAGCAGGACTTCTACAGCGGGCAGTACGAAGACCTGGATGCAGCAGCCCAGGAGGGCGAGCCCTCAGGAGGAGGCGGCAGGAGCAGCAGTAGGGAAGGGAGTGGAGACGGAGCAGGAGGGAGCAGTCGTGGTACCAGCAGCAGTGATAACAGTGACTGTTTCAATGCGGGGAACGGACCCGGCAGCCACAGCGCCCTGCACAGCCTGGTGGCCAGCCTGAAACAGGAGATGCACAAACAGAAGACGGAGTACGAGGCCAGGATAAGAAGGTAAAGATGCTCTTTTTAATGCCTAATGGAGGAACGGTCTTCTTCCATCAGTCATGCAAATAGCTGCTTGTACAGGGAGTCTCAGAGGTGTGCACACTCTCCTTTAAATGCTATTTTTGTTCCAAAAAAAAAGAACTGATAAAGTTATCCCACCTTTAATGTGCCAAACATCCTGCAAGATCGCCTAAAAATTAACGTGTAATTACTAGTTTATGCACACGCTCAAATTAATGATTTGTTGAAAGACAATTTCTGCATCAGGTCTTAGAGGAGAGCAGCACCGTTTAATGAGTGTTAGATGATCAAGCGGGGCTGATTAACATGAGTGGAACGCCATTTTGGAGAGTAAACTTAAATATCCGTAGAGAGACCCGCCATTTAAAACCTAAAGCCAGCAAACAGGTCTGTGGTGATGTGAGGAGTCCCAACAAGACGAGACAACAAACAGCTGCTTTTATTTATTTATTTTAATCGGTAATTATTTTTTCATTTAGTTCTTAAATTTACCATTTAAATTTTTTATTTGCTTCTGCATTTTGCTGAATGACTAAACCTCTTCATATGTACATTATCATATTACAAGTCGTGTGTGTCTATTGATTGTTCTCAAAAATTATAAATTTGAGATTAAAAAACTTTGCCTATGAAGCCAAAAATTGCCATATAAAAATCACTAGTCATGATTAATTAATTTCAAAGCCTCTAAATCAGGGGTGTCAAACTCATTTCGGTCTAGGGGCCGCATTCAGCTTAATCTGATCTCAAGAGGGCCACACGACTAAACTCATTGCAAGATTAAATAGAACTAATAAAAGTGAACTTTTTGTTGATTTTTATATTTAAATGAATTTCACTTTTACACAATATATTATGAATAACCTCAGCATTTTTAAGAAAAGTATGTGCAATTTCAACAATACGTTTACTCAGTTAAACATTTACTTGTGCATTATGCATAAGAACTGATCACAGTGATTGCACAATGTTGAAAAACATTTATTCACATTTTTTGGAACTTAAAAACACTGTCCTGCATGACAAAATACATCAAACTGATAAAAATCAAGAAATTATTTAAAATAAATTTTCCACATCTGAAGCTCAGTGCTACCATCTGCTGATTAAAACACAGCGCCCCTCGTGGACAATATAGGAACTGCAGATTTTCAATTAAACGAAGTACATTACATGTTTTTTTCAATAATTATTTTTTATCATTCTCTTCCTCTTATCTCCTCTTTCTTTCACCTTTTCTTTTTTTCTTCTTGTTCTTCATTTCCTCTCCTACTTTCCCATTGTAGTGTCCATATCATTTGAGATATTCCCCGCATGAATCATAATAAAACTATTCACATTCATAAATCAAGCGGAGCACTATGGCAAAAGCAGTACTGCTCCACTTGTGAAAGTCAAATCTGATGAGCTCTTTTTGGCATTAAGACAAGTTAATTCTTATTGCCACATTGCCAGACAGGACACTGGATTAAAAAAAAAAAAAATTTTTTTTTTTTTTTAAATAATGATAATGCATTTAGCCAGCGGGCTGGACTAAATTGTTCGGCCGGAACCGGCCCGCGAGCCGTATGTTTGACACCCCTGCTCTAAACAATTAGATAAATTTTCCCCATTGCATCCAATGACTACTTTCAACATTTTCATCCATATCTATAAAAAGTTTTGGCTTCTCTCTCTCCCTCTCTCTCCCTCTCTTTCCCTCTCTCATTTAGTGATTTACTTTTCTCATTCTCATTGGTAGGAGCACCCTGTTACAACTTAAGTTTAGTTAGCATTTAATATATGATGGTTGGTGTTTTTTCAACCCATGCTAACTTTTAGACAATAAGACTGTAATAACCTAACATATAGCCTGGAGTCAGAGGATCAAAAATAACTTTGGGTTCAAGGTCCGCCTGATTTGAAGAAAAATGCAACAATAAGTAACAGATAACTTGCTTTCACCAACAACTTCAGGTGCTCTTAGATGATGTGTTGATAAAAGGCTGTAATGTCTCCTATTTTGCATCCTACGCAGCTTGGAGCAACGCAACCTGGAGCTGGAGACGGAGATGGTGGGCCTCCACGAGGAGCTGGACCAGGAGAGGAAGAAGTACACCATGGTGGAGATCAAGCTGCGCAACGCCGAACGGGCAAAGGAGGACGCTGAGCGGCGAAACCAGATGCTGCAGAAGGAGATGGAGCAGTTCTTCTCCACGTTCAGTGACCTCACGGCGAGCGGCAACAACGCCGCCGCCACCGAGCCGCGCCGTCCGGACCGGAACAACGCCATCTGGATCCAGTGAAAGGAAGGCGGCGAAGACCGAGGCTCGTTGGTTCGTGGATGTGCTGATGGGAGCTGAAACAGGATCTGGATGCTGACTGAAGGAAATTTTGGCTTGCTTTAATAAAAAAAAAAAAAAAAAAGAATGACCATGAATGGCTAAAAAAGGGATACTTGTGTAAATACAGACATCACCTGGAGTGACGTCAGACTTGCGTTGTATCTGTACATAGCATTATTTAAACACCTCATAGACACTCCTTAACTGCTCTGGTGCTCACTCACACTGGGAAGTGAAACAAAGACAACCTTCATCAGTTTGTGACGGCAAACGGTACATTTTATGTCAGCTCTCTGGCCTGAAAACATGGGAGGGAAGGTGAAATATGAAAACGCATAAAAAAAATAATGACCTCAAACATGGACCTAAAAAAATAATCATGTCAAACTAACCAATTCTACTCGTTTGTTCGTTCCCTGAACATCCCGTTAGTTTCCGTTGTCACTTTGTATGGACCCATGTACATAGGGGGGGAACAATGCAGACGACTGGAGTCACGCGTTTGTAAAAAAGAACTGAATCCAATGCTTATATGTTAATGGTATTTAAGCGAAGTTATCATGGTGATGTGTTTTATATCAGGATTGTTTTTGTCCTTGCACTTCTATGTCTGTCCAGCCTCCGCCAGCTGGTACCGAATGTCCTGTCAGTCGATGTGCACACCGTTTTCAGTGTATTGTATATTTGCTTGTGCTTCTATCCAGTTGCATTTACTCATGACCAAAAGGAAGAAAAAAAAAAACAAAAAAAAAAGAAGCAGTCCTGTAAATATTTTATTCATGGTTGAAGACACTACTTCGTAGTCTGCACTGTGGTTTTGACTGTTTGGATGGCATGGCGTAAGTTCAGATGGACATTTTGTAGCTTTTAATAATTGCAGTTAAAGTGCGGCACACTTGGCCAGTAGCGCACAGTGCCAGTCAGAGGTTTGCACACTCATCCCTGACCAAGCATGTCGTGTTCACTTTGGGCTTTTGTCGATGGATGTGAACTGATCTTGTTGACACCTTCAATGAATCTTAAAAAGAAGAATGTTGTGCACAAAGTTTGTCGTTTTTTTTTTTTTTTTTTTTTTTTAGTGTTTTTAGTGGATTCTCTCAAAAATATACACACATGGTAAAATATAAGCATACACTACCACTGTTATGTGGTCAAAAGTCTCTTTAAAAATTGCAACCCTCGCACCTGCTTTTTGTAGCCATCAACACGTTTGGGTCCTGGCTCGGTGTTTTGGCAGAGTCCATACAGACTGGTTGATTTTTCTGGCCTGGACCTGGTTTTTTAAATTTCATGGTAGTTTGCGATTGGGGCTTTGATGTTAGCCGGCTTTATTTCTTCTAAAAGTATCACTCCCCTCGCATAATGCTGCCACCTCCATGCCTGATAGATGATACACGGTTCCGGAGTTTGAACCCCTCGTTTTGGCTCCTACAAACGTTCGACTTGTCCTTGCTGAAAATAAAGTGTAACCAACAAACAAGTCTATGTATTAAACAGTTTAACCGGTACTTCCTGAAAGTTTATGGTAAAAAAAAAAAGTATGTTTATATAAACTCTAAAACAAATAAAATTAGAATATCTCACTGCTGCAACTCTCTTCCCTTCTATGTGGAGAAAAAAAACACTTAGTCGCACACTAAACATATTACCGACATATAACGGACGTGTCTGAGCCATTAATTGTGACAATACCAAAAAGTGCTGACCTCTGCGATTTGGAAATTGCAGGGTTTTTTAAATTGTGATTATATTGCAAATGCAATTAATTGCCCAGCCCTTATTCTAACCAATTTGGGTCAGATTGTTGAAATTTAGACTAAATATGGGTCTTCCAACAGGACAATTATCAGGAAGACAGCTGACTCTGGAATAGATGAAACAGGTTAACATTAAGCTGCCAGAATGGCCTTCCTATCATGCTTCTCAGTTTTTTGTTTTCACATTGAAATCATTCAGTTGTGATCTAAATTCTTCAGTAGGCCACCCCCAGGTCCCCACCCCCTTTTTATCCCTGTTACCAACTTGTTTTGGTGCTGTCTCTTTAAATCTAAACGAGGCACGTCACACCCCGCCCCCTCTAAATCACAGAGCGTTCCACTCCACCCAGATCAGCCATTTTTGTGGTATGCTGGGGGACAGTGAAACATTTTGACTTTTCCACTTGTAGCTTCAGCTTGGAATACAAAATCACTCTGTGAAATAAAAATGCTGGATTCACAAAATCCGTAAGCCAGAAATCCATGACCTTGATGAGTTGCTCCGCAGCAAATAAAGTCACATAACTCATAAAAATGTAATAGAAAACAGGGCAAACTGAGAAATAAGAATATAAGATATCTGCAGCACATGGAGAGACTACTTTTAGGTTTTCTGCATTCCTAGAGACTCCCAAGTACACAACAAAATGTATTTAAGGCCTGAAAACTGGATTTTGCATGACGTGTCCCTTTTTAAGACAAAGCTACAGAAAGTTAACCTGACTCTCGGCAGAGCTCCACACCACTCTGCGAAACGAAATCCAGCTGCCGAGAGTCAGGTTAGCAGAAAGTCTCTGATTATAGTAAATCTTGCAAAATGACATTTATCCATAGCCACTTTAAAACGAGTGGATTTTGCTTAAAAACTCTGCAGAGCTGTTAGAGCCAGAATAATGCCCACGGCGTGTTGGTGGCTACAGCTAGACAGTCCATGTCCAACTTCCTACGGAGCATTTTACTATTGGTGCTTTTTTATGGATGTATTGAAGCTTCTATGTATAGTACTTTTGACGTACCAAAAGTTGTGTATGCAGTTGTTTGCTGGGTTAGGCACTGGATGATTGTTCCACCTCTAAAAATGCATTAATGGCCCAAAGTCGATACAGGATTCATGCCCATAATGAGCGTCTACATCTGACTGGCACTGTCAGAAGTTTAAGGTTAAGAACTACAAATGTTTGTACAGAATACTGAGTCTGAGGAGAAAATGTACCTTTTCACTTTAAGAGACATGTAGCAAATGCTCGTTGGAAATTCTAATTTAAAGTCCGGTTGAATGAGATGCTGGTTGTAAAGGATGATTGGATATAAATTAGACGCCCTGTTAGAACGGATTCTCCGTCTAGCCTGCAGCACAAGTTTAAAAGTGACAGCTGGATGGTTTGCAACACAGCTGCTTTTTACTGTGAAGAACTCTGATTGAAGAAAGAATTATGTCCGCCCCCGATGACATTAACGGCCCATCTGCACGATCTGACGATGGGTCCATGTGTACGATGACGTGTGTATGTAACCAAACTCAAACCAAATGTCCGCACAGTGTGCCTGGTCAGACGAGGCCGAACACGCTTACTTCTTTTCCGCCAGAGGTTATACCCCCATTTTAAACCTGCTGCTGGTCATTGCAGGGAATCTGGAATGTGTGCATGGAGGGGTTAAAAGACAGGAGGGTACTCTGCGGAGCTCACGTCGCCCCCCCTTCAGCGGGGAATGACGGGCTTTAGCCCAGCTGACGGCGTCCCCTCATTCTGTGAATTTCCACACAAGAGGAGCAGATTATGGACTAAATTGATTTTGGATACTGAAACTTGCGCAAGATGTGATACTTGATGTTTCAAAGGAGCCTTGAAAAGATGCGACAGTATAAATAAAAATGCATTTCCTGTGAGTCTCGTGTTATTTCTGGGAGTACCGTTCTGGTCAAACGTGCGTTTACTGTGTGGACTGTTACCTCACGACTCAGTCAGACCTTAATGTGATCTGCTAAAGCATCGTGTAATTGGCCTGTTGCCTACTTTTACCTTTCAGGATGTCTGAGTCATAAAAAAGAAGGAGATCACCGTTTGTCCCAGTCTATCCAACATTTTAGTTGTTGCGGCTGCAGCAAAAACCCTAATTGGCTCATTATATTAAATCTTTAGTTTTTAATTAATTCTTGCCCTTTATACCATTTTTTTTTTGGTTCTGCTTCAAAAAATAATCAGCTCTGTCTGGATTTAATAGGAAACGCCCTCACTGGTCTACTTTGGCAACAGGCCACTTAGCTGTAAAGGGCAGAAACTCTAAGCATTGTTAAAATTTATGCCCTAGGAAGGATGCATCCATTACAGCTCATTTTGCTGTAACTTAGATTATAATTATACTTAGATTATAATTATACTTTAGCCATTTATAGACCTAGTATTGCTCTAATACTGACAGCGTATCATTCTTACAGTCCCAACTTTTGTCATGTTAGTTACTAAATCCTTATGTACTTTGTTTTTAATGGCAGAGATTTTATGTGTTCAGCTGTGTTTCTCTCCCAGATGAAGTCCCTAAAGGAGCTTCCATTACTTCTTTATTCTCCTTTAGCATAGAAAATACTCCTGGCTCAGTGCTTCTGCACTCTTTCTGTGTGTCTTCTCCAAACCCCAGCCAGTGGTCTCAGATGGCCGCTCACACCGAGCCTGGTTCCGGTTCTGCCGGAGGTTTCTTCCTGTAATAGGAGAGTTTTCCTTCCCCCTGGTGCTATATGCTTGTTCAGGAGGAGTGACTGGTGCAAAGTCGCTGACTCCATGCGATCTGCTGGGTTTCCTTAGAGAAAACTCTTACCAATTAAAATAATATGAACTTTATGGCATTTTTTTATAACCAGGGTCAGACTGTGAATCTCTATGATTGGATTGGATGAATAATATATTTCTGAACATAAATTGGATTACGTTTGTAAAATTGTAGTGAATAGGTACCATATAAATAAAAAGAATTTAACTGAACTGAACACCTGTACTGAACACTCACGCCAATAATTGTTTCCCTGAAGAAACAAGGGGAGAAACAGAAATAAACAGTGCAGCGGTAGCATTTGCTTTTTTGTCTACACTTCTGTCTTACTTTTACTTTTTGTCCCCTTTGTGAGAGTGGGACCTGGAACAACTTTGTTAGCGTGTCTGTTAGTGAAAAACATGCTACCTCCCTCGCCTCTGCATGGTTGCAGCCATGATACTGAAGTGTCGTAGGCGTTTGGACCGACAACCATCCCTTAGAATATAGGATAATCCCGACTGAAAGTTAAAGAGGAGTTGAAACTAAGACCATAAAATTAATTCTTTTTTTACATTCTTACTTGTAGGATTAAAGCAAGTAATAAGAAAATGCCCTCATTAAAGTTTTACAAGGTAACAGTAAATTTTTCTAATCAAAAATCTCGTTTTACCCACAGTAATCCATCCCAACACGTCTTTATCTTATTCCACGGGTATGTCTAAGCTTTTCTTCTAAAAGCTTTTGAAGTTGTTGCATTTTCCTTGAGATTTCAAAACAACATTCCTAAGTGGCTTCAAGAAGAACCCACCCAGCAAATAATTCAAAAAGTATTAAATATGCTAATCACGAATGCAGTGTATTGTTGTTGTTGTGACTGCTGACCCTGAGGAGGCAAAAATGATTTTAAAGGTTTCTTGGATGCTACGAATGATTCTGCGCTGCACTTCCAAGAATCCCAGAGTTTGGATACCTGTCTGTTAACGTCCTGAAGGCGACTTTGCAACCAGAGCTTTCTCCTTTGGTCTATGCTAACCTGACTTACAGTTCTGTACATCCTGTTTACGACTTCAGGCTCTGAAATGTGAGATTTCCAGTAAGTGAAGACAAAACTCGTTTTGCGGCAGAATTCTGCCAGATATGGAGATATAGTTGAAAGCAGTTATTTAGACATGTTAGACATAACCATATTTGTCACAGATCAGACTAAACATTTACCATTTAAGATCGTTTAGGTTTACGAAAAGTATATATTCTGTGCTAAATGCTAAAATAAAGACAAAGATTTCATTTTATCTTGAAATAAAAGTATTTTTATAAATTTCTTTAATATTATATTACGTCGTAAGGATGGATCAGCTGTTTCAGATATTCTTCCACAAGCAATATTTGAAAAACATTAAATAGTTTTTGGCTGCAGGCACTCTCAGGCCTTTTCTAATCCACAATTCCTTCATCTTCATGCTCTAATACTTAAACCTACCCTTAAGTTTGATCCGTAGCCCTAAACTCCGACCCCTACCCTGATCTCAATCACAAATTATATTGATAAGCTGTGAAAGCACAGCTGTTGTTTATTTTTGTTTTTTTGCCTATGTGCACTTGTAAACTGACAGAGAACCTGGTCAGGTTTTCCTCTACCTTGCACTTACTGGAAGTGATAATATTCAGGAACCTGAAAGGGGGTTCGGACCACGGATCACGGGGCCCTGAGGGGTCCTAAAAGTGTTAGGAGTCTGCAGCGGGATGCTATAGGAGATTTATTTTTACCCATTCCTCCTGTCAGAACTGAATCAGGTTGGCTTGCACACGCTTTTTGAGCTCTGGCCACAAATTTCCGATGGGACTAAGATCAGGCCTCTGCCATTTTCTAACTCATTTGGCTGTATGCTTAGGGTCATTATCCATTTGGAGGACCCGGTTGTGCCCAAGTTTGAACTTTCTGGTGGCTGTCTTGAGATGTTACCTTAATACTTAACATGATGTTCTTTTGTCGTGATGCCATCTAGTTTGTGAGGCGGACCAGCCCCTCCTACATTAAAAACACCCACACTGCATCAGCTGCTTTGTAAACTGTATCTTAGCTTGTCGTGTTGTTTTTGAAGCAATGGCTTCTTCCTCTCTGAGTGGCTTTTCAGCCGACGCCAGGACAGAACTAAAGAAACAGAAGTCTTTTTGGTAATTTTAACTTAATGAGACAGCACTTGAAGACTAGGTGTTTATTTCGCATTACCAATTCAGAATGAAAACTTTACTCGACAGCATCTATGATAGTTGTTTACTTTTCATATGAAAGACGAAAAAACAAGGTCAACCATGGTTCCAAGATCAAAGGTTTTCTTTATTTTCAATCACATACATATACTTTTTGTACATACACAGTTCCTTTAAAATGTTGTGTTTACAGTAACAGCTTTCAACATTTTTTTTTTTGTTTGTTCGCTTTTTTTTGTATCGTTTTTTTTATCGTTTGCATTAATTTTGACTTTTACTCGAAACGCTATAGTCTGAAGCTTTGAGATCAGCGTGAAACAGATACAGTTTCTCTTTTGTTTTCAACCTGACAATGTCAAAAAAAAAAAAAAGAGTGACTCGTTTAAAACAGCACGGAGCAAAAGAATCAAGAGGGAAGGAGTCGGAAAAGAACCGAAGAACAACGTCACCTGATTCAGATGAGCTAGACAGGGTTTCGTCGTTGTCGACTCTTCGCCTGACCCTCACAGTAGCTTGCCTCCCTGTTTTGAGTGCAATAAAAATGTTTATTGCGTTTGTTTGGAGTGTAATTATTTACAGTTGAACTCGTGAGAAAGAAAATCAAAAGTTTGGGGATCACTACTATAAGACGCGTCCTAACCTGTAACATGTAATCTTTTTTTTTTTCGGTATGCGCAATAGCATTATGGCTAAATGACAAGTCAATAATCCTCAGATTACAGATGGAAGGCTGAGAGACAAGAATTTATCTGATTTTGAACACGCAGAGAGATTACTTTGAGACATTTTATTTATTTTTTTTGCAAAAACTCTGAATCAGGATTGACAGTAAAGATTTTGAATCCAGTGGTTAATGTGACTGAACACCGATAAACACACAAACGACTTCCAAACACGCGACTGAGCTCTTCTTTAACATTCTTGAAAGAAATCGTACATAAGGATGGGATTACGTCTTACAATGATCTTGTTATTTGTTCGCTGGTCAGTTTCAAAGAAAATGACATGCGTGCTTGTGAAAAGCCTTTGTTTCTACATTCAGTGCTGGGGGGGGGGGAACCCAGCAGCTTGTGTGTCAGAACCCTCTTCTTCAGGAACATTAACCAGGATCAAAAGCACCTTTAATCACAGGAAAATTGTCAGAAGTTGATGTTGAATAAAAAGATCAAGGGTTCACATTCAAAAACAGGAGGGGGGGGGGGGGCTTTAAGACGTGTCAATATTTCTACTTGGTGACCAGGAACATGTCAAGATACGGAAAAAAGATAGTGGTTACATGGTTCAAAAATGCCCTGTAGAAAAACTGTCACAACTACTGTGTGTATTTTGTGGTAGAAAGGAGCCAACTCAAGCTGCGGACCTCCTTAGGTGAAAAATCATTTTGAACATTTTTTAAAACACAAAGCATTTCAAAGTCGCACCCTGTTTTTTTTTTTAAATATTGCCCTGACCTAGACCCTGAACAGAAAGCCAAGCTAGTCGTAGCTTATTCTGGAGACCCCAACCTCAGTCACCCTCTTCCTTCTGTGAAGGTCCTCTTAGGTTTCTCTGTGGTTCCTACTCTGTGCACCGGCTGCAGGAGTGTTAACAAAGTAGCCGTTTGAAGCCTGGGATTTTGTGTGTAATGAGAGAATTTAAATAAATGCATAATGTTAAATGTAGAAAATATGACCCTTCGGTGTTTAACTTGTACAATTTATTTCACAAATGATGGTTTAGTTCAGAACAGTACGGTTCAAATGAGGTTCTAGTTTAGAGAACGTGGACGTTTGTGTTTATAGGTCATGGCGCCTGCAGGGATACCTGTAATGTGGAAGATACGGCAAAGAAATTTAATCTTACAAAAATTGGATTTGTTTCTTTCTCCAATTCCTTCCTTCCTTCTTTATTTAATAATTATACTAATAGCAATAACTTTTGTCATTCACCGCTTAAAAACCGTACATCACCAAAGGGTAATTACCGCCATCTGATTCAGAAATGGCCCATTTCCAATCATCCAACCAATTCAGGCATAGCCGAAATCGCAATTTCACAATTTAATGTGCTCTTACTGCTTCTCGCTCTCTTTCTTTCTCTCTCTCCGCCACGACTTGTTCTGCTCTCTCCTTTCTCTCCTTTCAGTCTCGGCTCCTTTGCCCCTAGCATCAACGAGGCAGTCTGTCACAAGCTTCAAGCGACGAAATGCGGAGAACAAAATGCGGCCTTTTTCCCCCAAATGTTAATCTGTTTTATTCGTGATGGAGTAGTGGAAATAAATTAAATGTGTGACATGTCTATTGTTTTAAGTTGCTGCTTACCAGAGGTCAGTTAATTGTGCTTTTTTTAGACACAGCTCCTCTGAAACTCAGATGCCTATATTTACCTTTAAAGGGATTTTGTGGTGATGGTGATTTCGGACATATATTTGGGCATAGTAACGTTCTTTAAATGACAATTTTGCCCAAATAATAATAAGACACAGTTTCATGACTGAAATATTGAATATTCAATTATTGCAACAACAACAAAAAATACTTATGTGTGCGTGCACTTGAAGGTCTTGGGGTTAATATCAGATTAAGCTCAATTCCTGTTTAGTGTAAGGTAATAAAGACCAACATGTGCAAAAACTTGTGACGCAGAGAAGTATACATGATGCTGCAGAGCTCAAAAGTAAGTGGAGACTAAACGGGGCCTTCCAGAAATCCTTTAACCAAACTGCGGTTTTGGGACTTTTTGGCTATTTTCTGCAGCTGCAGTCCATCACTCCATATTCAGATTCCTCCCACTGGTATAAATAAATAAATAGATGAGCCGTCCAACTTAGAAAACATGCAGTCAGCAAAAATGGCGGACGCGCCCCATCCAGCTGCCTCCTTAAAACGTGCGATCGTGTAGCGTGTGGTGACAATAAGACCAAAGTTTGTTTGACTGGTAAGTCACAGCTCCAAAGTTAACACTCCTCACCTGCTCCTAAAACCCTCCGCTGTTTCACTTTTGTTTCAATACATAGCGTTTAAGGAGTCCAGTAATTGGAAATGGTCGCTCTGTGGTTGCACCACAACGAAGCAGATCCACCTCTTTTAACGCCGAGGGGTTACAGAATGGCATGCAGAGCTGTGGGCCAGCCCGTGTGTTGGTGTGTGTGGGGGGGGGGGGGGGCCGATTATAGAAGCGCAAGAAGATTGCTCCCAAATCATTACTGAGAACACTGACGATTTCAGGCCTGATTTCACCTGCACACAGGTGTGGCTGTGACCAGACCCCGCCTACTGATGTCTGCAGCGGAGTAAGTTTACATTGTACACAAATAAAAATCCCTGTACAGGCTGTTTTTGTTTTCTTCTTCTTCTTCTTTTTCTTTTTCTTTCTGGCATACAGTGAGATTTGCGCTGTTTTAATCTAATCATGCACAACTACAGCGATAGGCAGAGGGCAACCGAGGAGGAGAGCGCCGATGTGGCAAGGTGCGCGCTAGTCAGAGGGGGAAAAAAAAAAAAACATACACAAATGAAACAAACTCCCAGTGTACTGGCCTTCAGTCCCAATCTGTCTGCCCTTCAGCTGTACAGAATTACAGTATTTACAAGTAGCTGTGGGGGAGGGAATCTGCACATTCCCCGAAGAGGTACAAAACTCAAGGTGGGTGGATGGGAGTGGACTGGGGGGCTAAGCGTTGAATGCAGGAAATAAAGTCAAACTTTTTTTTTTTTTGTTAGCTAAAGCGATGAAGACAACGGCGGCCCACCTTGCCACAATGATCGGCCACAGATGCTTGTGGAAGTAATCGGGAGCAACCAGCAGAAATGCACTTTACAGGAGGAGGTACAGGTATTTTGTTTGGATGCCATTTACAAGGCGCATGTGTGTGTGTGTGTGTGTGTGTGTGTGTGTGTTTGTTTGTTGGGGGGGGGGTATATAAGCAAAGCAACTAGAGGATCGGTAACATATCTCAGCTCATACTTCAGTTTAATACCACTGCTGCTTTTTGAATGACAATGCACAGGCTTTGAGTATCATCCTGTCGGACGGTTTCCATAGCTTTTGTTTTTGTTCAGAATATGTTCGTTTTGATCTTTAGCTATTTTTATGTTTGCTTTATTTATTTATTAATTTCTTCTTTTTTTCCCTTTTTTTTTTTTTTTTTACACTGTTGAAATTTTCGTCGGCCATATCCGTTGGGGTTCTTCACCTTCGGAAGAACATGGGGTTGCGCAGGCAGGCGGATAGTCACCTGCAGCACCCCAGGGGTCCCGCGGAGGTCTCCAGGCTGCTGTCGGTGTCTGAAGCCAGGGTCTGGTCTGTGGACATGGAGGAGATGTCGTTGATGGAGGAGGAGGGAGGGAGGCTCTCGCTGCTGTTCACGGCTGCACCTGTGCTACGGGAATCAACAGCAGCAGGAGGGTTAAAACGTCAAAGAGTGCCGACAGGGGGGGGCAAATAAATGCAAACAGCCAGAAGATGTAGTTTGCAAGCACAGACAGACGGCACATGGGGCGGTGAATGCTGAGTATGGCTGAGCTACATTGTCTGGACAGAGATGACGATGTTGTTAACGACTGCTAAGGAGGTAGAGTCACAGCTACAGCGCTGATCAGAAGTTTGCATGCAGCCGTTGGGGGCAAGAATGTCTCACTTGGCCAAAGGCTGTTAAAAAATCCATTCTTCTCTGTTTTTGTGCCAAAAAAACAGGCAATTTTGACAGGATTTCTAACAAGAACAACAACAAGGTGCACAAGGTGTGGATTTCATTCTGACTTTGGACACAAAGCCAGAATTATACATTTAATTCCGCATCATGCGTCCACATATTAAGAGGTTTTGAATGGATTTGGATTTGAGCAAAACCCCCGTTACATGGGGGAAAAAATGTGCACCCGATTGCTGTTTTTTAAAGATTATTGTTAGCCTGGGTGCCATTCCGAATTTAGTCCCGCCCACAACGTTTTAGGTCGGGAAGTTCAAATTCTGACTAGAATTGAGTATGACCACGTCAGGCTAGATTATTGTAGCACGGTTCAAACAAATCATCCAATTCCCCAAAATATTATGACATTCTTGTCGATGATGATTGTTTCCCAAATGTCTGACCAGAAGTGTGCAGTGAGCGTGGGATGAAACAGGAGTGATTAAGATTTGGGTTCTGTGGGTTCTGAGTGAAAAGCCATTGAAGGCAGGAGCTGTTGTGGCCGTTGACATGATAGCTATAAGCTCTTCGATCGTTCTCCATTTACATTCTATGATTTTTTTCTTCTTAAAAACCCTCTGCCGTGCCGGCGTAAGTCATGTTAGTCCGTTTAATCAGTTTTCCGATTTTCTTTTTTTATGGATGCTTTCTGAAGTCAGAATCAATCAGCAGTAAAACTACAGGAGACCTCATCAGAGGACTCTATGTCTGACCTGCTAGCCCATGGTTTCCCCATTAACAGAGATTTAGTGGTGAATTTAAGAAGATCCCAGAGTGCCTAATTTGCAGAAATGGGAATTGGCTTCCTGCAGAAACAAGAGAATCATGCTGCAGCATTGGCAGTTCTGTTAGTAATGATGATATAAATCATTTCATTTTCGTCAATGACCGTTATATGGAACCAGTGGGCGTTTCCTTTTAGCACGCCACCATTCTGTGTGCTTTAGGAGGTCGTTTTTGTCCCGGATGTGTAGGATAATACGTCGTACAACATAGCACGCCTGCTGCAAGGCTGAGTTTGAACTCTTTCTTTAGGGGGTTTTAGTTTTTGAAAAGAGTCATGAAAACTTGTAAGAGACAATTATATGGATATTTAAATGGTAAGAGTCTATTTTTTGTGCAGCAGTTTTTTGAGGAATGCCACTGAGCCTAAGATCATTGTACTTTAGATCCAGAAAATCTAACAAACATGCAAAGTATGTATCCAGATAAATTACATTCTGCTTCTTATTGTTTTTTTTAAAGCAGCTAGGTCTTTTCAAAACAAATTTTTCTGACATAAAAACTGCTTTTGGACCTGTGCCATCTAAAACTGACATGCTTAGCATAGGTTCACCATCTGGAAACTGTCTGTCTCTTTAAACAGAATTTTTTCTGTTCTATTCTGGAGGAATAAAAAGAAAAATCCAATTCAGCCACTTCCATATGTCGTAATAATTTGGATACGCATCAGATTTTTTTCAAAGCGTGCGCAGTCTGAACGGTCATGTCCCATTTTATCCGTCTTTCACGTGAGTCTCCTGTCTCTCTCTACACATCAACACACAGCAGCAGCAGCAGCTAGCGCTCCATAAGAGACCGTTGCTAATAGCTGTGCTGCTTTCTTCTTAACTTCGCCTTGCTATGATGTGGTATTAATATTGTCGGCTCTCATTGCTCAACAGCTTTATAATAAAAACAAGGAGAGATGCCAGCTGGTATCTGCATTTTTGTTTTTGTTTTCAAGTTTTTTTTTAACAAAACTTTATTGAACACAAGTAAATTCACCGTTACTTCTGCAAACAGTGCGCTGCTCTGTTAGCAGAAGTAATGTGCGTGTGTCGTGATTGCGCAATCACTGCACGCCTGGATAGCACAACGTAGGCTGTTGTTGTTGATGGCGAAGTTGTCGGGAGAAAGAGAGAAGAACTCAAGGCATTGCCCACCAAGGTAACAATGCTGGTCAGAACTGGAACTGAAATCACAATGTCTACATGAATGCTTATTTTAAAATAATGTCCTTTATTAAGTTTGTCACCAGTGGTCATTCACTACTGTTGGAAACAGCCAGACTGGGAGTGCTTTTAAACCCCTGAGCAGGGGCTGGTGGGTTATGTGTCCACGTACAGTAAATTTGTCTAAGTAATTTATTCTGATTTCCTCCTCCTCACTGGACAAATGACCATGTAAACATTCTTAAACTTGATGTTCTTAAACTAGTATTACTTGTTTTTTTCCATTACAAATTCCTTGATTTCAAATATGGACATTTAAACTATTGTGAGCTACAATTTTATGATATGTAAAACTTCTAATAAACACCCTTTAAACAGGGTCCTATAATGTGTGGGTGCCAAACCAGTACTTTGACCAAAATTAAAACACTGTTGTTCAATTAGTGGACGGGCAGGATTTAAAAACAAAGAATGCTGAAAACATCGAGGCGGAAGGGGATACAAATATGATTTGTATTTATGTCAGAACGTTTGAACCAAAAATTGGTTCACACTATAACGAATAATTGTGAGCGTCTGACTGAGGCGCCATGTGTGCTCTCGGCTCCTCCGCCTTCCTGCTGCAGCGAAACACTGGTGTCTGCAGCTCCTGCACTGCGTCTGACACGCTCAGCATCAGACACTACATAGCGGCCAATCTGCTTGATTACAATAAGACGCGGGCGCAGACAAGGATGGATGTTGTTGACTAGTGGAGGGGGGAAAAAAATGATAATAAGGTGCAGAGCAAAGATAAAAGGATGACAAAATGCTGTCGCTCTTAATGCAACAAAGTAAGAAAGGTAGAAGAGTTTAACTGTTGTTTAAATTTCCAGCCACTAATGATTGATAGAGACGTTATATGCCTTTTGTACAGTTTTATAGAAAATCATTATATTTTAGCTGCAAATTTGTTTTTGTTTTTTTTTTAGCTACCTTTACTCATCAGCAAATGCTGCTGTCCCCGTTATTAAGCTGCTTCCTTCACTGAGTTTTTAAAGGATGGTTGCTGGTTTGCTTATGCCCGAACATGACTCTTTACTGCCACTCTGTGGTGGAAAATGTGGACTGCACATAAAGAACTCTGGAGAGGTGTATAATGTCAAATGAAAACTAACATTTCCGAGGAAACCATAGAACCCAAACCTTAACTAACGACACATCATAGACACAAATACAGACATTCGCTTCTTTTTAATCATTGTTATCATTATTTCTCTTTGGCTATCCAATATTTTCTGTACCAGAAAACAGGTTAAGCAGTAGCTTCTCCTCAAAGTCTCCATTTATCATATACACCAAGAAAAAAAAAACACCCATTATATTAAACAACACTTGATCCGAAATGCAAGAGACAGAGACACATGGTCAACAACACAATGGGAATCTCTATTCACAAGGGAAAACTCCATTAAGGTTGTAGTAAATTCACTTACAGAGCGATTAGGCTTATGCACTGAGAGTACCTGAAGGTGAAGGCTGTCCCTTCACAACGCCATTCTTCGTTCTTTCCTCAAAATTCATCACCTCTTTATAGATTAGTTCTGGCAAAGTGCAGTTGGAGGAGAAAGGTCAGTAAGTAAACCACACGCATTGCCAAAACGTTACTATTTTATTATCTGTGTGAGTTGCTGCATAAACAGTTTGAGACTGCAAAAGAAAAGCATAGACATTTTTTTTTTTTGGTACACTGTTAAACCGTCTATTACCTAATTTAAACACAGACTTTAGAGCAAGCTCATACAATGTTAACATTTAGCTTTGGGTGTTGTCCAAAAAAAAAAAAAGGTCCTCTTACCTTTCCACTCATCTATAGAGTGTTCTCGTTCATCCAGCTGCTTGTCATAAATCTGAGGCGGCGGCTAAAGTAGGGAGCACAGAGCAGAGGAAGCTTTTCAGCCAAACACAAATGCATCACATGGAAAAAGTAAGACTGGGTGCCGACTGATCAAACACAAGAAGTCAGGACTGGGTTTCAGCAATCCTCACACAAACACACACACACACACACACATACACACACCGCCTACTCACCGCCTCCACCTCAGCTGGATCGTACCACACGTTGATGTAGGGGTGCTGTAAGGCCTCGTCCACCGATATCCGCTTGGCAGGGTCGATGATCAGCATCTTAGACAGCAGGTCTCTGGCCTGGCTTGCTGAGGTGGGAAAAACACAAAAAGCAACCCGGCTGACTTCACGCGGAACAGAGAGAGCATCACGCGGCATTTCATATGTGAGAAGGAAATGTGAGATAAATAAACCAGGAGGACAAAAAGGGAGACATAATTAAAAACAGAAGGCTACTGGAAGCAATTTTCGTCTTGCAGAAACCCGTCATCTGCTGGACGATAACGACGAGCGCTCCAGCTTCGGAAAAGCGGACGTTAAATTAACTTCAGAATGAGAAATTAAACGATACAGCAAAACATTGCACACACCAACAACTTTGACTAAGTGAAGAATAAGGTAAATGATCACAGTTTTTAAAGAACTGAATGGTAAAAGCAAGGCCAAGAGTCTGCTGACTACTTGTTCTTATTTATTTGTTACGCAAAAATTACTTTGGAAGAATTAATCATTGATTAGTATTATAAATTTATTTTAGATGCACTTTATCCTACAAAATAAAGTCCATCTAATATGTTCCCTATTTAGTTGGTTCACTCTCTCAGTTTAAGGTGGACCCAGGGTTTCTATGTTGATATTTCTCAGGAAATCCTTAAAAACCTGAAATTATGCAAGTGTCTAAAATGGTCTCTCAAGAGAAATTGTTGGGAGAAGAAGGTTGAACAGAGCAAATTCAAAACCAACCTTTCATTAAAAATATATTCAAAATCATCACGGTTTTTAAAGAAAAAAAAAGATCTCCAATGCAAAAGGATTCTTTGTGTTTGGTTGGATGCCCTGGTGTATTTTTGTATGAAGTTTTATGATATGGGATCCAGTCTATAATTCTAAACTTAAAAATTAGGAAATAACAGTGAACATCGAGGAAGTCTCCATCCTCTTGAACCGATCTGTCACTTTCAACCGCTCTACAGAGGCTATGGAGTAAAGAAACTTCAGGTAGAAATCAGGAAATTAAAGGAGGAGAATTGATTTTTTAAATAGTTTTCTGCGTTGTGATTTAACTGTGATAAAAAAAAAAATAGCTAATCCATGAAGCTAGGTAGGTACTCCTAGATGCATTTCCTCTATTCCTCAACTCTCAGGCTGTGGCGTCTCTGCATTTGGGGCCAGTGGGGCTTGGCCCCACCAGATGTCGCTGTGGAGCTCTATGTTCGCAATAATCTGTGGGATATGATCGTTCTTTAAAGAGTAATATTGTAAAAAAAAAAAAATAAAAAATAAAAAAGACAGATTCCCTTACCAATAAAATTCTGTAAGAAACATTTGTGTCTACATAACTAAGTCTGCCAAAAACACTGACATGCACAGTAGGCTAAATCCTCTTGAGGCGCCTTAACATTGGGGCCGGCCTGCCAACCTTTGTTTAAATAATGGACATCTGAAATTGCAGTGCACATGCCCAACATGCTCTCAGTAGACAGTCGTGTGGCAAAAATACTACGGCCCCAAGCTGGGACCGTCAAATCAAAATACTGGAAATGCACAGGTTATGTTTATTTTCTGCCGGATAGTGTGCGACCATCTAGTGTTGGTTGTCCTTGCTAGCTCATTAAGGGATTAATGTGAATCTTTTCTGTTCAATATATGAACAATGTGTGTGAGTCTTTATTTGTAATTTTATGTATAAAAATGAAATTACATTTATCTTATATAAAATGGCATTTTTAGTGTGTTGGTTTATGCTAATTTATCTGTTTAATTTAAAATTGATCAAAGTCAGGTTGTATGCATCACAAAAAATGAGTTGCTGCTAATAGGTGTTGAGTTTTTGTGCGCAAATCAAAGCCAAAGTGATTTCCTCTCATCTCCGACCTGCTCTCACACTTTCCAAACGTGCTTCTCCGGGTGCATTTCCTTTAACATTGCCGCCTCAGAAGTCCGCAACCCGAGCACAAAACTGGTTGAGGGGAATTTAACAACTCTGGAGCTTTGATGTAGAAACACAAACAGAAAAGTTTGTTGTGTCTTGTAAAATGAATGTTCTGCTTCCTCCCTTTCTCGGCTGGGAAAACGTAGGCGTCTTTGTAATAAAAAGTTTCAATTGTGCTTTCTTTTTGGCAGGTGTTCTGTTTAATTTTTGAATGTGCAGGGTGGGGGGATGTGAATTATTTCACATGACATTCTTGGTTTTTGTTGTTCAGCGAAATAACTCAATTATTATTATTATTATTCAAAACAAACTTGAAAAGTTCTACTTAAAATAAGTTAAATAAATAAAATAAATCTGTTGAGGTGCAATGCTTGTAATTGGGTCATTTTGCATTGCCGTTCTGCCCGTACAAGACAAAGGGTTTCAATATTTTCCTGTTGGAATGTGATCCGTTTTGTTTGAACTACCTGGAGTTTCAAGGTAATTTCCTAAAAATCCCCAACAATTTGGACTATTTCCAAAGTTTATCTGGAAATTTAAGACAAAGAAAAAAAATATATATACGGGAAAAAACATGAACAGTTATAAAAAAAAAAAAAAAAAATGCATTACTGCTCTTGTTAACCATACCATCAGGAATAAATCAAGAGCTGGCAAATATACATCATCTACGGCGTTGATGCTTTTATGATCCCGCATGATCACTCACCACATAATTATTTCAAAATAAATCAATGAGGGAAATGATAATAAAGTCAGTTTCATCCCGCCGCAATCGAACATTGCTTCTCACCTTTGAGTTTGTTGTGCTCAGAGTCAGCGGGGAAAAGGCAGTCGGGGAAGAGTTTGGGGAAGGTCAGGCCAGCGTACTTTGGCCGGTTCTCCACGTAGTTCCTCACTGTGGGCTGCAGCTTCTTCATGAACTCCGGAGAAGGCGTGCCCAGCTGCTCTATCACCTTGTTCCACTGGTCAATGTCTGGCGTGGCGGGTCAAGGTTAAAGGAAACACACCTGGAATACGTAGCATCATATCATCTTAGGTGCTTCCAAGTCCAATAATGTCAGAGGAGGATGGTAAGGAGATATTATATTAAAAAAAAACACCTTTGTGAAGGAAATGTAGTGGCTTATATTTGTAAAAAAATAAGACTTTTATAGACACAAACCAAGGGAAGAGATTTTCTGATGAAAATCACAACTGTTGCATTTTACCAACAAATACATTGCGTCTTTCCCCGAGTCTTGCTGCATACAGTTCTCCAAGCTTTTTAAGGCTATCCACTGAGTAGGGCCGTGGAACTCACCTTAGATTCCTATTACTTTACTCGGCTGGAAGGCCTCGCGGTCATACCTCTTCACTGTCACCATTGCACATTGACTAAGATCCTGCACAGTCCCTTTTGCAGTCGCTTACAGCTTTTACCCTCAGTCCTTTTTAAAAGAGGTTGGTTTCAGTCAAACAGCCTGAGGGGCTTTTCCCTCGGTGTGTCACGTCTGCAGTGTCAAACACGCTTGCAGGTTTCAGCGGGATGTTGCAGAGGGTGGAAGGATACGGTCAGTCCCAGGGAACAGCACTGTCCCTCTTATCACCTCTCCAAAGATGCAGCCCACTGACCACATGTCCACTGGTGTCACACACACAAACACACACGTTGTCACATTCCTGACTGCTGACATTGCTGTTTCCAGTAACCACTGAAGTTGGTAACTGTATTTTTATTCGTTCAGCTAGAAAAGTTCCCAGTTTTCAGTTAAAAAAAAAGAAAAGAAAAAAAAGATAATTACAGGGGTAGAGCTGTCAGCAACAGTGCGAGTGATGATCGGTGGGCTACGTCTGATGATGGCGCTGCTACAGGCTCATTGACCTTTCCAGGCTGTGTTAAAATCACCCTGTCTTCCCTAGAGAAATTATCCCTAAATAAAAAAATATATTGAATTGCAAACAGGGAGCCGAGCATAACATCAACGGATGATCATCTATATGGCTGTAATATAAAGGCATTAAACTTTAAATACCTCTGCTATGAAACAATCCGACATAAGCTATGACCTTCAGATTGTAGGGCGCCAACCTTGTGGCCCAGAGTCCTGTGACCTGTCTGAGTGGACATATTGCTGCACTCCATCATCATTTATCAAAAAGTATGAAAGGAAGACTTCAATGGGGTCAATATTTTAGGCCAAAAGTGTAAAACACGGGTTACCAATCCACCATTTCCTGATGAGCTGAAGATTAGCAGAATTTTGTCGAGGCACACATTGATTTGCAGTAAAAGAAAAAGCGACGGAGGCTTGGGTAAAAGATGACAGTAATCTCAGTAACAGTTCAGACAGCAGGCGGGAAAAGTTGCTGAGCTCATTGCAGCATTTCCTAACCCTCCAGCCAGTTAATCTTCCAGGGGCTGCACGTGCAGGGCTGCAGGAGGAGCAATCCCCACAAAAAACCTGCCGTCTGATTGCTCCCTATGGCCCTGAAACTACTTTAAGTCACCATTTTAAATAGTAAAGGTGGTCTTTTTTTTTCTGTTGTCAAAATATCAGTCAAAAATACAAAAACAAAGCTATGCCTGAAGCGTTTCATTTCAACATGCTTAGCACATCCAACCAAATGTGAAGTCCTGTGAGGACGTCTTGACTGACTGGCTTTAATATCAAACCTAGTGCTGGACAAACAGGAAGACTGCAGTACAACAAGAAACATGACGCTCATCGATTAAAAACAATCCCAAGTGTCCTGCAACCGTACACGGTACATATGGTGTATGTTAATCTTCTTAAAGCCATAGTAAATCAGATAGCTTTCTAAATGTTAGGAGCATATGTTTTAGATGAAGGCAAAGAGGAAGTTATTGGTCTCGGGCTCCAAGAAAGTGATGAACCATTTATGACAAACTATGTTTCAAATGCAAAGTTCTTAAAGTCCATCTGCACAGACGAAAATGAGTTGTGCACTGTCGTTTGGGCAGCATGCTGCACGTGGAAGCAACTTAACGTCACTACTATTGTTTTTCATATTAAAGTAGCCATTATAAAAAGGGAGATTTTCTTTGTTTGTTGTAATTTGCTGTGATTCCTTTCACCCAAGTGAGTAAAATACTGAACAATAATACCCATACACCAAATTGAGATAGCTCCAAGTTTAACTCCTTCCAGCCAGTAGGCAGCACCGGTCTGGTTAGCATTAGCATAATGGTTAGCATTAGCATAATGGTTAGCATTAGCAAACATTTAACATTACAACACAGCACTGTTATTTTTTTCTACACTTTTGCAGGTGATATTTTATAGTGCCATGTGAAAACATACATCCTCTATCCTGGTGAATGAAGTGCAAATAAAATTCTGTGTCTGTCTCTGTACTTTTATGCCAGCTGCTTCCATGTTGTTTAGCAAAGTCCCCCTCTATGTCTTTCCCAAACATCAGTCAGGTGCAAACTGGACAGTTAGGTTGTCATTGTAGCTCAGGCACCACAGCCTATTCAAGCTTTACGTTTTCTATTTCACACAAAGAACACATTTAAACATTCAGGCACAAGCAGAGAAATGTGTTTTTGCCAGGAAAGGTCTAAATAAAGGTCAACACATAAGCCGGAAGTGCTACTAGAAGAAATATTGAGACTACGATCTACGTAGAAAAGGGTTGTCATGTCAGTCAGTGGTTTAGTTCACCTCTGTAACACACAGCGAACGTTAGGTCTGCTAGAAATCAGGAGATAATCCCAAAAACAATAAAAAACCCAATCTACCTGATATTTTGAGATAAAGTGTAAGTGACTTTTAAAATAATTCATAGCCCTTTGCACACGTCATGTGGCAGATCAACACAAATTCTTCAGATAATTCAAAGGTGGAATGAAAAGAATACATGTTTTTTAATTCGTTTAACAAGTAAAAGTGATAAACTGTGGCAGGCATTTGAATTCAGCCCCTATTCAGAGGCTGAACCTCTGTTGCAGATTTAGCAACTTTGTGGCTGCATTTAATGACTCTAGAAAAGAAAGAGAAAAAAAACACGACTAGCAGTGATTCTAACAGCAACTTTTTCTGGTGTTACTAGAATACCTGTATAAGCAGGTATTTCTTCTAACAAGCAGCAAGTGCTGCCCTGATTCTCGCCCTCATCCCAAACTTCTCACAAGTGGCTGGGTCCTTGGGCAGCAGGTCCTTTCCATGTTCTACCCGCATCAAGACTGCAAGTTAATTATGTGGATGATCCCCTTATAGTCAGGGAAGGAAGTATGTAAAAATGTCTTTGTCTAAAAATAAATCCTTGCACTTTGTATTGGCTCTTTTTGGATTGTTAATATTGATTGTACAAAAAATTATTCTTTAAATTCTTTAATTTTAACTTCTTGTATGGAATGATTATAATATTTTCAATATTCTTCAAAACAACTATAATCAAGCAGCCCTTCGCTGTAGACCCATCCATCCATCCATCCTTCCACCCATCCATCCATCCTTCCATCCATCCACCCATCCATCCTTCCATCCATCCACCCATCCATCCATCCTTCCTTCCATCCAATCCATCCATTCATCCATCCATCCATCCATCCATGTTATTTGGAGGTAGCAAAGTAAAGTAAAGGGGGCTGAATGCAAATGCAAATCACACTTGTCCGATTTTTATTTGTAAAAGCATTTTTTAACCATGTATCTTTTTCCTTCCACATAACATTAATGCAGTACTTTGTGTTTGTCTGTAGCATAAAGTTCTTATAAAATAATTTAAAGTTTGTGGTTATGTGGAAAAAATGGGAAAAGTTCAATAGGTGTAAATTGGTTTTGCTAGGCGCTGTCTCCATTTCAGCTGTGGACGTTCACTTTTCTAGCAATCCAATCTAAGTGTTTTAAAAACAGGTCGATTCATTATAAAGCCAAACGCGTAGTTTTCACAGCCAATTTTCAGGATAAATAAAACGACTTCATCGGGTCGCCACAGATCACCCAATCTGTCTCTCTATTAGCAAGGATACAGTCCCGGCCAGGGAAAAGGATTTTGTGGCGCACCATTTCTCCCATGATGCACCCCACGGACCAAATATCCACTGCACGCATAGAGGTGAAGGTGGCACGCAGAGGGAGTGAAAGGAAAGAGGGGGAAAGCAAAGGTTAGAGGAGTCTACAGTGAGCATCAGAGATTAGCAGATTATTCAATAGTTGAGAGGCAAGTTACAGATCAGATTCATATATAAGACAAAGAGCTGAAGGAATAACAGAGGAAATGAAATCAAAGCATTAGAAGGGCTGATTATCCAAGGGAAAGCCAAAGCCCACAGGCTGTCATTTTAAGTTAGAAGTCTGACTAATGAATCATAGGGAGGCTGGCATTCAGTCATGTGTCTTGATGTTCCCTGGGCTTTTAATCAATGACTCACAGCTCCAGCACTTCAGCTCTAGTGCAGCTCAGCCATAATCACGTCTTTGCCTTTTGTGAAGCCTGATGTCGATCACAGGATAAAAAACTGTTCTGCTGCGAGTGCTAGAGTCTGTTAGCGTTCCTTTATTCTGCAAACCCACTCAGTCATTAGCAAGTCTCACCATTCTCTTTGTATCCCATTCCCAGGATGACCTCCGGGGCTCGGTAGTATCGCGTCACCACGTACGGGGTCATCATGAAGCTGGTGCCTGCGGTTCTGGCCAGACCGAAGTCCAGGATCTTCAGGGTGCAGTCAGACTTCACCACTATATTGCTAGGTTTCAGATCCTGGGGAGGAAGAAAAAAGTTGTGCAAATATTTAATTCACTGAAGACTGTATTAGCTGGACGACCAACTGAGCTTCTATGCTTTTTTTTTTTTCCATTGGATACCACAATGGATCATTTAAACCTTCAAGTAAGTTTTTTTTTTTTTTTACATATCTGAATCAAACCACAATGCTGGCTATGTGGTGAAGCCTAAAACCCAAAGTGCTAATGTGGTGAGGACTACCATCACCAAAGGTCCAGTACAGCAGTGGGTTGCCATGGAGACTCTAGAAATAGGCTATTGAGCAGGACATTGCTGAACACATGGCTCATTCACAACACTAAATCGCACTGTTGTTGGAGTGTCCAGGGAAATGAGGCGCACCGGCCCTCTTAAGCGCTGTTTGAGCTCCTAACATAAGAAGGAAGATACTTATTCATCTGGACAAAACAAAAAACAGTTTTGTTTCTTTAGATATTCAAAAGATATTTCAAATTATAGATAGATAGTTACTGATTTTTGCAAAAAAAAATAAAAAATAAAAGTGTTGCGAAATGCACTCTTATCTAATCTGTTATTCTGTTTTCTTTTCATAAACTAGCAAAAATGTCAAATAAACATCTATACTGGATCATAACTGCAACTTTTAGTCAGCCCCAAACACTAAAATATATTGTGTTTTAATTTTAGCTTCAAAATTTTCCATGGTTTTTAAACAAAATATCTCATTTCTAGATCAAAGTTTCTTAAAATTACAACAAAAGATATTTGCCTCAATGTTAGTATTTAATTATGGATCTTCGGCTATGATATAAAATGATAACATATTTAAATTCTTTATTATTTTCTATGCTTTTGACTTGCTTGATTCATTAGTTATCTTGATTCTAGAGAACCTTCTAAAGATGGTTTGTTCAGAATCGATTTATAAACATGATTTAAATAGGCCTACCTGGTTTTTTTTCTTTACACAGAGTTGATTTAAAAATTTGTTGTATTTGTTTATTTTTGCTGTTATGATTTTTGAAGTGACAAAAAGAGATTGAAATACATAAATGCATCGTTAAGAATACTCATTTGCGTTCAAAACTATTGATTTTTATTTTAAACCTTGATGATATGCACATTTTAGCCTTTTGGATTTTAACTATACCCAAAACAAAACAAAATAATACTTCCTCACTGACCAAATATCTTGTCTACATTTCTAGTTAAAATGGTATTTTATCTTGAAATCCTACAGTCATTTTGCCTCAGTTGAGCTGCCACAGAGATGCATCACCTAGCATAAACAGGAAACACTGGATCCCATTCGACATTTCACACATCCTGGCTTATTTGTAGTGTCAGATCTGCTTTGAAAAGTAAACAGGCTCTCGTATTCCTTACACTATGATCCTTGCCAAAATATTGACCAAGCGGACCGCAACCTTTACTTCTTACAAACAGCTGATCATAGCGACAGACCTGAAAGCACACAATACAAAGCAAATAACACAGGCAGGGGAGAGAGAGAGAAAAAAAACCTCGCTGTCTTTTCTCACCCTATGAATAATGCCAGCCGAGTGCAGATGTTTGATGCCGCACAGCATCTGGTAGAGCAGATAGGACATTCTCTCATGGTCGAGCTCCATCTGAATCACCTGGCACAAGTTGGCGTCCATAAGCTCCATCACGAGGTACCTGAGAAGGTGAAACGCGTCGGATCAGTAAGCGACGGCTTGTCTGACATTTTAAGGAGTTAGCTGTCCACGCGGCGCTCAGATTTCAAAATTTCTTGCATGAAAAAACGACGACAAAAAAAAAAAAAAAGCTCCTTGAAGATGCATACTGTTCTAAAAGCAAACACGCTCTCATTTATGATTCAGTAGGAGAACATGACGCCTCTATCGGCTTTAGGTTACACCTCGAGTACTTTCACTGACTACCCCTGAGTGGCTCCTTTCTCACAACTGATGAACACATGATGGAAATCTCATTTATTATTTAAAAAAAATACTTCTTTTTCTATTTTTTTAAATCAAGATAAAAAAAAAACAAAGATACTCACACATCTTGGAATTCTTCTAACGATTTCTGTGGCGTGAAGACATTTAATAAACTGATTATCTGAAAGAGAGAGAGAGAGAGATGGCATTTTGCTGATTATTTTACTGTTAATCAAAAAGAAAAACCGATAGCTGGCTCAAAGTGACTGGACGGTAAAGTGGATGCAAGAGGATAATGAGTGCCGTGAAGGACACTGGTGTGAGAGAACAAAATGGACTGAAGAGGTGGGATGGGACCGAGAGAGAAGGGTGGCAGGAAACAAAGAGAGGGACACAATGAATAGCAGTGTGGATTACTCTCATCCCTCCCGAGTGCTCTTGGTTTCACTCTCTCACCAGGTTGCTGCACTTCTGCAGGCGCACAGTTTAGCGCGGTCACAACATTGCAGGGGGCTGGTGTGCACATTGTTGCAGAGAGATTTGGCCAGAGATAGATTCCTGCAGACAGCAGGTGCATTTTTTTTCTCTCTCTTTTGTTCCAATACAGAAAAAGACAATTACTTACATTTTTGTGATTGACACATTTCATGAGCACCAACTCCCGGTATGCCCTCTTGGCATGGGTCTGGTTCTGGAAGGGTCTGCTCAGCTTCTTTATGGCTACATTCCTGTCCAGGACAGCATCATAGCCCGCACTGCAGAGAGAGAGAGACAGAGAGAGAGAGAGAGACAGAGAGAACACATCATCATCTGTATTCTTTTAGTATTCAGTGTTGGGTTGTTATCTGGGTGCACATGTGTGTGTGGCTGCACTGTAATTGTAATTTGCAATGGATGTTTTTGTTCAAAAAAGCAATTAGATGATTTTCTACATGTTGAAGTCATGAAATTAAAGGAGAGAGATGGATGCTTACTGTCATACAGTCAAAGCAAATATTTACATACAGTGTATGAAAAGACACTTAACCACCTTTTGCCTGTCTGACATTAAATCGGACTAAACTTTCACTGCTTTAAGGAAATTAGAGTTACATAAAGCATTGCTATTTGCTAAATGGCAGAATAATGAAAGATAACTTTCTTAGGGAGTCTTTTTTATTCATAAGTTCAAAATTAGAAATGTACATTTCTAGATTTTACAAAAGCGTTCGATACTGTAAATCATACAGTTCTGCTCAGGAAACTGGAACAACTACATGTTTCGAAACAAACCCTAAGTTGGTTTAAATCTTATCTTGAGCAACGACATCAGTGCGTTAAAATTAATGGCGTCAAATCTGGGATCCAAAAATGTAATGTGGGTGTACCACAGGGGTCAATTTTGGGCCCATTACTTTTCTGTTTGTACATAAATTATATCCCAAACATCTGCAAAGATGCCATCTGTCAAATGTATGCAGATGATACAATAATTTATGTGGCAGCAGACACACCTGAAAAGGCCTCTGATCTTTTAAACAGACAGTTGTGCATCTTATCAGAGTGGCTCCAAAATAACTGCTTAACTCTGAATTACACCAAGACTGTCTCCATGTGTTTCTCCCTTAAGAAAATTACAAACAATGAACTCAAAATAATTATTGATCAACATGAAATAAAGCCGGCTGGTGAATTTAAGTATCTGGGGGTAGTTTTAGATTCAAAATTGAAATTTGATGCCCATATTAAGAAAATGACTAAAACTATAAAGACAAATATAAACTGCTTTCGAATGATTCGACCATGTGTATCAAATCAAGCTGCACAAGTATATTTACATGCAATTATTTTATCCCATATGTCTTATTGTTCCATCGTTTGGGCCCAGGCCACAAAGTCTGTTTTAAAACCTTTACTCTCACTTTACAAACAAGCACTAAAAATATTCGATCAAAAACCGGTGAAGTGGCATCACTGCAAAATTATTAAAAAATACAACATGATGACATTTGAAAATTTTATGAATTTCTCATTTTTAAAAGCTATTTTTAAATGCCTTAATGGTCTTGCCCCTGAAGTAATCTGTAAATTTGTTTTAAAGTATGCAAATGAAGGAATCAGGACAAGAGCTGGAGCTAGTGGGAACTGCAGGATTAAAAGATGTCGGACATCTATGGGTCAGTCCGCCTTCTCAGTGAAAGGATCACATTTATGGAACTCTTTGCCTCTGGAGCTTAAGTCACAGACTGATGTTCGACTTTTCTCCACAAGATTAAAAAAATGGCTTAAAGACAATCAAAAGTGTGAACACTAAACTGGCTTGTACTGTATTGTTTGTTTTAACTCCTCTTGTTTTTTATGCATTTGTCTGTCTTTACTAACCTTCTTCCCCCTTAATGCTTACACCTTTTAAAAGCATAACTAGGGACGAAGGCTGCAAATTAGCCCATGGCTACAAGCCTTATGTACTTGGACATCGGCCACCTGTTTGGTTGCAATGTTTAATTGTACTGTCCCTGTCAAATAAATAAATAAAAATAAAAAATAAAAAACACATGCTTAGATTATTATGCCTTTCAACAATCTGTGAAAGTCCAAATGATGAGGAATAAGAAAATAAAAATAAAAATAAGGAAAGATGACAGGGAGAGAATTGTAGGCCTCCTCGTCGTACAATGAAAATTTCCAGATGCCTAAAGGTGCCACGTTAATCTATTTCAACAATTACAATCATAAACTCCATGGAAATTTCACGTGAACATACTCTTCAGGAAGGATACAGGATCTGTGTCCAGGACATGAGCGTATGTCGGTGTGAATTGTGTGTATCAACCCCAGCATACAAGCAAAATGTGCTTTGTGAAGATGCTGGCTGACGCTGTCATTATCTAAAGTCCAACAAGTCGTTTATCGACATGAGCTGGGAAGCCTCCCAGAGAGGAGGAAACGATTACCCCAAAAATAACATCCGAATATAAAAAATTCTATCTGTTTATGAAGTCCATTTAAATGACAGCTAGTTTGTCCAAAATGCTGTACAAAAGTAAAAGACATAAAACCAAGTCATAAAACAAATATGGAAAGTCTCATAAACCCACATTAGACATAAATAACGCTATTGAACAAAATCTGTGTTTTTAAAATACACTAGAAAAAACGTAAGAATGCTTGTTTAATATTTAAAAGCAATGTGCTTGGATGTTTGAGAGCAAAAACTAATAAAGCACGATCTCCTCTAAGCGGCGGGTCTGTGTTTAGGATAACTAAAAGTAGCGACTCTAAGGGCCCACACAGGAAGATAAGGCTGGAGTAAAAAAAAAAAAAAGGACTTTTTCTTTTCATCCAGTTTATATGATAAGCTTTGCAGTAACCTCACAACACTGCTTCCTTAGCTGCTGAATTAAATACTAGACCCACCCAAAAAAAGAAAACTGGAAAGCTAAGTGATAGAACCTAACATTCAGTTGCAATCAAGTTAAAGAACTGAGGAAAATATGTGTAAAAAGTATCCTTGCAGTATCATCGCAAAAGGATGGTGATGACAGCAGCCAGAGGAATTACGCTTTGCTTCACATTGAAGCAGCAACATGAAAAAATAAAACACATCTAGGTCACCGAGGTTAAATCAAAACAACTACAACTGCAGATGCTTACCAATTGGGTTTTTAAAGTTTTTTTTAACAGTTAAGTAATGTCAAACTGTGCGTATATAGAGTAATCTCAAACTGTGCATCCTCTCCCCTCCAGCCGCTCTAATGGTCAGACTGCCGTGTCCAAAATGCTCTCCCTGGGTTTTTCCGCGTTGAAAAGGTGGTTATGTTCGCGCCGAGTCGTCAGGCTTGCCATTTCTGTTTGCTGCGTCATTAGGCCACTCACTTTGGTTCTCCCTGCATATTTCAAGAGGACGCTACGCAAATATGTGGCGGCACAGTCAGTGAGTGAGGAGAGCACAGCGGACAGGGCTAAACACAGCCCCAATCACAACATCATCGGTATTTTGCATCTCACTCCAGTCTCTGAGCTGGCATCCCTGCCTATTGTGCCAGGACTATGTTAACAGCTGACAGCAGCAGTGTTTGTTTTTTTTTGTTTTTTTAATGAAGTCCATGTCCAGGTTGCACCTATACATGAAATAGAATATGTTATTCCTTTTATCTAACTTTTTAAGTGTAGAGAAGGTGGTAGATGTTTGTATTTTTTTCAGATTTGTCCGCTCTTTTTAAAACATAACCAGGCACCCATTTGAAAAAGGAAAAAAAAAAAATATATATATATATATATATCCCCGAGTTCACTTTTAGAGAGGTCTAGCAAAGACTGGCATTCTGGGGTCACCAAGTCTTTTGTACACATCTTCAGACTTTTTTGAAAAAAAATACTTAAGGCCTGAGACAAATTGGCAATACAAGAGTGTAGAAAGATGTCTGCCATGTTTATCATCTTATTAAAAAGATTCAGCCAATTGATTTAGTGTTTCCATTCAATAAACTAATCCATTTGGCAAATAAAATGGCTTCCAGCAGCAAAATGTGAGTCATGACTTGGTGCCGCTTTGCTAGCTTGGTGCGACCCTGACCCTGAAGGCCTTTCATATTTGAGCTCCTTGCAGCCCTTTATGTGGACTTTCAGAAAACAGGTACAAAAGAAAAAAATAAGGCATAAAAATGTCATATAAAATTCTGTATTTTTCTCTGTATAGTCTCCCTTTGATCCTGTAAAGGGACCTTCGGTGCACTGTTACTGTATGTTGTGGTACGGAGGAGGCTGAGTGGACTGTGCTGTGGTTTTTCATGTCTCTGTGGAGAATGCAACGCATGGATTCACAAAAACATGTATCCAGTAAGGGGTTTAGCAAGTCATCAGTTTTCTAGTTGAGTGAAAGGTGATCTCACGACCAGCTAAACAACTTAAAGCCTTGATCCATCTTCAGGAACCCGACATGAAAGCTCCCCACCAAGTATCAATGGTTTAACTGGTCAATTTTCTGCCTGCATCTGTTTTTGCACAATTGTCTATGACGTTGTCAGCCCCATCACCAGGGGAGATTCAGTGGCCTCAATATGCATGGCCAATTTAAACATTTTGCACTTTTTCTCTGATTTTTGTCTGGGACTACAGAGAAATACGCTACATGTCAAATTATCATTGAATCACATCAGAACAGAGAGCAAACATGATAAGGCTAGGCTATACTTTGGACAACTGCTCTGCATGAACACATCCTCTTAAAGCAGAAAAGTGTGAGTTTCCTGTCTCTCTGTGAGCTTGATGTGAGCACTGTCTCCAGACAACTCGTATCTGTATCAGGGACAAACGATCCCTGAATAGGAGAACTCTACGTGAGCGTTTGTACAGACTGCTATGTTTGCTAACAAAAGAAATTGGCCGAATGATTCTTCTTCTCTTTTTGCATGTTCTCAGGCCGTACTAGGACAAATGGCCTGATTGCATAAGCAAAGCAGAATGTGTCCTTGCTGACTTAGAGATAATCTCTTGGATCTATCTGCTGGTGTGCGTGCTGCTTATTTATCTGTTGGAACTGAGTCAGACAGATGTTTATATAAATGTGATTATGTCACCCATCGGGAGGATCGCACTGAAGATAACCAACGATCTTTGTTTTAAATGTTTTTTTTTTTGCTCGGATCAAATAGCTATTCCAGCTTACACAAAAACACACAATAGGCATTTATGCACCTGTCCACATCCGAACAGGGCAAGTTTCATGCTTGATTTCTCCGATCAGTGCCCAGGATTTTGTCTGATACGGCGCTCGTAATGTCACCAACAGACGACACCAGGGGCAAAGGTGTTTCAGAGCCAGCGAACATTTGAAGCTGCATAAGACACGCTAGAACGAAGCACGACGACTGGGACCGTCTGTGTGGAGGATTCTGAGAGGCTGTACATCAGCACGGTGACACAGCATTAACATGAACGGGAGTTATGGATGTGTTTGGTGGGTCGTGGGAGACGGTGAGAGGCATTTCTTTAAGTGGAGCCTTGGCAGCCATCTCACTGCATTCTGACGGGGAAGGCGTGAGGTGAATTACAATGAAAGCAGGCTCCCTCTGCAATCTGGATTAAGGATTCATAAGGAGACGGTTCCGTTAGACCCTTATGATCAACTTATCCACCACGCGAGTGGAAGATATGCTATCCGCCAAAGAGATATAAGACAAAATCTATAACATAAATACTGACCTTGTTCCTTTAAAAAAAAAGGTTTTTGTCCAAAGAATATATTTAATTTTTTTTCTACATTCAATATATTTTTCTACATACATACATACAAAAGAAAACTTTAGAAAAGGAGCAGAAATGAACCCAGTTTTCAAACATCAACTACGATACGCTTTCATTTTAGCTGTGTAATATAAGACATTAGTTGTATATTATCACTTGAAATAAATATTTATAAACACAAGATAAAATACTTGTTTTTGTTGATATCATGATTTCTCTCCTTATGTGATCGGAAGAGGATACAAGCTTGTTTTTCCTTCTATTTAAAAGCATTGTTAATAATTGTGAAATTAATCAGAAGGCACTGAATATTCGGTTAAATCCGCTGTTTAAGATATCCAAAAATTTTGGAAATAGTTGAATATGCTTAGCATTAAAAGTTTGAAGCTAAATGTTTATCTGAATTACTAATAACTACTTTGAAGAGCTAGCTTTTATCCCGTTTGCAGGCCAAACGGTTGATGTGCTCTCACTGGGGCAAGTGTGAAGCAAAACCCTCCCTTTAAATTCACATTATATCACCAACGTTATCATCTGCTGAAGCAATGCACTACAGAACAATGACACAAGCAGTAAAACTGGGACAACTCAAACGCTAACTCTTACAGAGAGCCTCATCAGACGGCTTGATGCTGTTCAAACTAGGACGAGAAAACAAAGGCACAGCTGTGAACTTACCAGACGATTCCCTGAGCTCCAGAACCAATGGGCTTTAAATTCTGGTACCGCTTTAGAACTGTGAAAGTAGAGTCTCCCACTTCCACACTGTAGAACTGGTTGTCCACTTTGCTTTTGCTCATGTTGTAATGTTTGGCAATATATGACACATCCACTTGTTTTCCGAAACCCTACGCGGGGCAAACACAAGCACGGTAGTGGCGTTAATCTTCGCTGAAAGGGAAAGTTGTGGTATACAGTTACAGCAGAAAGTCACAGTTACGAGCAAGGCAAATAAGCACAATCAAGTAAAAAGTAAATATTAAAAGAAATGATTGAATTCTAATAAATATTGAAGAATTTGGCATTTAAATTGTTTCGACAGGTAAACCAGATCATTTTTTCAACATCACAACATAACAAGTATTTCAGTTTACAAGCACACCACAGGTAACATACAATAAAGTAAAGTTTGGTTGTGGAAGATAGAACGTCCGTCTGAAAAATAACTTTTAAAGAGGCATTTCAAGTACTTTAGCTGTGCCATGGTTCTCTTACATATGGTATGTCTTAAATCCCCTGAGCAGTTCAGTGGGATTCGGTTCCAGGCTTTGATTCAACCTTTTTATTACTCTATTTTCTGTTGTACCGTTGAGGTTGGTTATTCTGTTGAAATGTCCTGAGACTGCACCTACCTATGTCTTAAGTTAAGTTAAGAAAGTACTATTCTTTTACCAGCAATTTTTTTTTTCAAACTAATTGATGTTTCTAAACTACATCTCAGAAGTTAATTATCCATATTTCGGTGCCATGTTTCTTTTCTTTATATATATATATGTGTAGATATAATATATATATATATATATATATATATATATATATATATATATATATATATATATATATATATATATATATATATATATATGTGTATATATATTTATCTATGTATATATATATATATATATATATCTATATATATATATATATATATATATATATATCTCTATATATATATATATATATATCTATATCTATATAATGTGTGTATATCTATCTATCTCTGTATATATATTCTCTCTGTCTCTATATATTTATATATATCTATTTATCTATATATATATCTCTATATATATATCTATATCTATATATATATATATATATATATATATATATATACATAGCTGTATATTCTACACTGACAGCTCAGTGTATGAAATATGTCACGGGCTTGTCTTGAAGGCAGAAACCAGACATAAAAAATAGGATGCCCATTCATTTTGTTATGATATATTTATATAAAATGTCTTGATTAATTTGCTTTGGTATCAGTATAAAATCATTGGAATCCTATTTTAATGGTATTTATTGTTTTAATCCAATATTGTTGCAAGTCACCAAAGCAGCTTTTTAAAGAAAATTATTATAATAATTCAGATAATGGGAGCACTGTTCAGTGGGGGAGGAAGACACCAAACCTTCAACTATGGGTTTATCTCTTATGGCTGAAAAAAAAGGTTCTAATACTTAAATTCAACTACACTGGGATTTGCTTTTAAGGAAAGGTTCACCTTTTAAAAAAATCTATTTGCTGCCTGTCAGAATGTTTTCTCTCCACCCGAAATGTAGAGAGCAGAATGCCTGAAATGTCCATTAGTTTGTTACCTTAGGCTCGTGTGCACTTCGGCTGCACAACAAGGATCCTAAAACACAGCAACAAGGCCGCCTCTGAATGTTTCACAAAAACCAATAGCAAGGTTTTAGGGTGACCCAGTCAAAGTCCAGACATAAATCTGATTACGGTGCTGTAGCATTACTTTAAGCAGGTCGTTGACTCTCAGAAAAACCCTCCAGTTTGGCTGAATTAAAACAACTCTGACTATAGTGGGGCAAAACTGCTCCACACTGATATAAAAGATGCATTTTTGCTTAAAGACAGCTGTTACTGTCACACACATTTATTATGGTGATTTAGATTCAGATTGGGGGGATACTTTTTATATATGGCATTGGCCAGGTTGGTTTGAATAGCTGTTTTACCTTATATAACAAAATCAATATTTGAAAACTAAACTTTATATAATCTTGGATTACCCTTGCCCATCAAGCATTGTTGGATTATTTTGAACATGTAAGTGAGACAAAAACCATTAACAAAAGACATCTATGAGGGGTTAAATACTTTTTCATATGTATTATTTACTCTATAATTTATTTCTATAATTTATAAATTATGATCCTAACGTGATTCCTAAGAAACCATTTTTTTTAACTGAGCCAAATTGCCCGTTATATTTTTATGCAAAGCAACAAAAACATGGCACAACAGGCAAAAAGCAAAAACCAGCTATGTTATTACATCAGCGCCACTAATTGCTTCTCTTGGATAAAGACATCATTATATCATCGTGCACGCAATATTTAAGCAGTAACTACTTGTGCAGAGCAGGCATGGCAATAGTAGCGCGGCAAAAATAATAATTACATCAATTACAGAATGTAATTACCCCACAGCTCATAACCAAACAAAACCACACTGTTGGGTACTTCTGTGCAAGATCAGCCTTAAAACGTATCCGTCAAGAAGAGCCAGGAAAATTATACAATGGGAGGAATATGCAGAACCTAATAAGATTTTTTTTTTTACTGTTTCGCATTAAACTTTTTTCATCAGATAGGAGTACCAACAGTGGCTGTTACCAGATAAGATGCAGGTGCAATGCAACAAAGCATGCAAAGCTCCTAAGTAATTCGAGATACAGTGAAGAGGTCCGTCATAGCTCTCACAGACATAAAGGATGTATGGATTATGCATTTTGGAAATGAGTTTGGCATTTAAGCAACGAGAGGTCAGTGGGAGGGTGGCAATTAAGCCCCACTTTAGCCAAATCTCTCAGCTACACATAAATCGCTTGAAGTATTGAACTTCAGCAGGAAATTGGGTCTGGACTGAAAATACTTTTTGCATGGTTAGTTATCAAGATGAGGCTAAAAAAAAAAAAAAAATCTCTTCATCTGTTCTTGGAATTCCCAAAGGAAATATAGAGAACTAAATGGGAATGTTTGTGAGAACCAGTCACCGCAGAAGAAGCAAGAGCAACAGCATAACACGGGCAGCAAACCAGGGGGAAATGGAAGGGAATAAATACTGTACCTTTTTTACCTGTAAGGAACACACACCTGACAAAAGGCTATCTTTACATCCAGGACTGGTTGGCTGCAGTGATATAAGAAATGTCTGCTCATAAATACCTGGAAGACACAAACAGGGGAGAAGCAGAGTCAACGAGGGGGGTACCAACGACACGAGAGGCAGGAAAACGGCAAATATGTGTGCTGAAATTATTCACAGGAGGGATGGCAAAGAAGTAGCTACTTTTATTTTTAAAAAATAGCAGCACCTTCATCTGGATTAGCTTTATCCTAATATGTAAAAGAGGAGCATAACTCATCGTGGCACGTCTGGGAAACTCATCCTGTGGAAATTTGTCTCTGCTGTGGAACCGAGTCCTCTAGGAACATTCTCAGCTGTTTTCTCTCTCCTCTTTGACCCCGTCCTTAGAAAATGAGAAAAACATAGAGCCGCCCGCCACCCACTCCCTCCATAAATATAAACTGACCAATACATCAATTTCTCATCAGAGAGCGGCACAGCAGGACTGCAACGATCGGTGCCTCCCTGCCTGCAGACGATGGGAGGTATAAGCAAGAAATGGAGCCATTACAGCCCTAAAGAACAGAATAAGGTCCAGTAATGACTTGATTCAATTTCACTAAAACTGACTCAATAAGAATTTCTCTACGTCTCGTTACTTCTCTATCTTTCTGCCTGTTTTCATATCTGTCTTATAGCCTTTCAAAAACGACAAAGCAGCACTATTAGAGCCAAGGGGAGTTTTTACTCATAACCCAATTTAATTTGCCAGATTTAAAGGAGGTAAGAAATAAAATAATAAAATAAAATAATAGTTTGTTTTCCCTTAAGTGAGCATTACTGGGAAACACTGAATAAATGTGTGCATTGACTGTTTTACATAGATTATGCAAAATATGCAATATCTGTTTTGATTCCCCCCTAACCCGACCCCAAAATTATCAGTATTTCACCTCTAAATTCCCAAGAGATTGTTCTTGTTATGGACCTAAGACCCTCTGTGTGATTTTTAAGTTATTATCTAATTACAGTGTATAGTCATGTAAATATTTGTGTATATATGAGATATTATGTTACATAATGTGAATTCACGGTAAAGATGCATTCAAACGTCCTCAGAGTTTAAACACACAGGAATAACTGCATATTTATGACCTGCAAGAAAAATAAAGCATGGCTTTGAATTTTTTATAAATAAAAAAATGTAATGTAGCGTACATTTGTATTCAGCTCATTGGTAAAACGACCTTTCGCTGCAATGACAGCGGCACGTCTTTTAAATGTTTATCTCGACCAGATTTGCGCTTCTAGAGACTTACATTTTTTTTTTTGGCACTTCCTCTTTGCAATACTGCTCTACCCTAAAATATCCTGATAATAAATTCCCAGCTCCGGCTGCATGTGAATGCTTGATGTTCCTGCTGAAAGATGAACCTCAGCACCAATCAGGAGTCTGTTGCCGCCTCTAAAAGCTTATATTCCTGAAAATTCAACTCCATCCATCATCCCATCTACTCTGGCCAGTTTCACTGTCCCTACTGAAGAAACACGACCCCACAGCATGATGCTCCCACCTCTACGTTTTACCCTGTGGGTACTGTTTTCAGGAGGTTACCGCCACACATACCGTTTTTGCATGTGGGGCCACAAGATTATTTTTGGTCTTATTCTGATCAGAGCACCATCCTGCATGTGTTCGCCGAGTCATCAAAATGCTTCATATGAATGTTGGTGAAGATTCTCAGTCATCCAGGTCATGATCAATCCAAAGCAGGTTAAAAAAATAAAACAACTGGACTTTTATTTGGAAGCTGAAGACATTTCGCTTCGAATCCAGGAAGTTTCCTCGATTATGTCTGGAGTAGTGTGGAGTTCTAAGCTTTATAGACCTGCAGGCCTCGTTAGAGTTTAGATTCACATGTAAATTCATCCGGAACTGATCGTCCCTCTCAATGGAGAGTCATTAGGCTCATCGTCTGCCTGGCTCACAGGAGGAATGTTGTGATCACCTGCATGGAGGTGTGAATTTGGGTGAAACTTGGCAGGAATCAAACCTATCGCTGTGTTGTAAGTTTTTGAAAGTTGAAATCTGAGTCCTCCTCCTATGTTTAAAGGTTGGTTTATCTCACTTTACGTAAACAGCTTCATTCACACCTCTCTCAAACCATCTGTCTTCTCTGTCCAAAATGTGAACATTTTGGTTCTCATAGGAGTGTCCTTTGTCCTTGAGGTGCAGGTGGACGGTTGAATCTTGTCCTGAGGAGGATAGCTCTCCTGTGTTTAGTGTCTGTTTAGAGGTTGTTTGGTTTCTCCAATATAAAGATCAAAACATTCCTCAGTGCACTGGTTTGTTTGTTGTCTTTGCTGCTCTTCAATAAAGAGCAGCAAAAATCTGTTATGGGTAGGACAGGACGACTCGGTGTACGAATCAGGTGAGTTAAGGAAGCGACATATTCCATTAGATTTTATTGAGTGGTGTCAGAATGAAGGGGCCAAATCCTTTCCGATTTTTATAATTTTCTTTCACTTTACTGTATTACTTTGTCTCGATAGAGAATTAATTGTTACTGAATTATTGTTGAGCAAATGCACTAAAACATGAAAATATTTTATTTAAAAAAAAAAAAAATACTTGTTTGCTATATAACACTGTTGACAGCAGTGACTGAATGTGACACCAATGGCATAATACCTTATTTGGTCATTCATAACTATGTACTTAGCCTTTTTGACATTCTAAATCATCCCGTTCTTGGCACGCATTATATTGCTGGACATTATTACATTGTTGGAATTACAGAAATCTTGGAACAATAAAGGTATGGTACACTCATTTTATTACTGCTTAGATTTCATCTCAGGCATCTTTAACACTTTGTTTAATGACGCCTTTCTTCCCACATAGGCTGCCTTATCTGTATTTACCTGCTCTTGCATAGGGACTTAAAAAACTTTTTTTTTTAAGTCCCTATTTTTTAAACCGTTCCAGCCAAGGTAGAACCAGGTTTTTCTGCTGGGTTTACATTTACAGCTAAACCTGTAGGACCACATCAGTAAAACCCATTCCTGGTAGTTTTTTTTATTCCAATTAGAAAATATGGCCCCATATGTTGAGGAAAGCGAAGATAACATAAAGCAATCCTGGCAGAAACAATCCTACCACTACTGTTGTCAATGCAAAAGAAAGCCTTATGGATTGTTGCTGTTGCTAAATGTCCCAACGCAAACTTTTTGATACCCTATATATTGAAAGCATGCAGGAAAGTTCAAAGAAGCAAATGACATAGCTAAAAGCCTTCGAAAAGTCTAGAAAGCCACTGCGGAGCGTTCAGAGCCCTTTGATGGTACAGTGGGTCCATTTTTCTAAGAGCAAAATAAATCTGCACTGTGCCTCCTGAATGTGGACTCTAGCTAGCTGCACACTTCTGTCAAGAAAACTGTCAAAAACGTTCCTTCGCAGCAGGTGAGAGGCTCCCATTTCCAGCTTTGAAAAAAAAAAAAAAAAGCCACCTAGATATGCCAGTCTGGAGATCTGATGTTGCACACCTTTACAACATCCATTGCCTTTGGGAACTCAGTGTACTGGAAGCACACTGTTTGCATCCTACTGTAAGCACGGTAAGGATATATATATATCTGCTTCAACATATATATTCATGTCAGTCTCTCAGGTCATCTAAGTTGTTTTTATAATGTCAGCAAACAAATAAATTTGTGCTAATAGCATGCATAGAAATGTAAACGATCAACAATGGCGACAGATATCTGTTCAACATCCGTCTGTGTTGACATTTTGGTGGAACGCTATGAGGCATCTATTATTTAAGGGGACCATCCATGATGAGACAAACAGAGATCAACTATTTCTTAAATGTCTTATATTACCATAGGTATAAAGTAAGCTTTCTGCGGCGGCAGAGACTGCATTGACCTGGTGATTTTAGGCAAACCTCAACGGGAAAGAAGGGCAAATGAGACCATTTGGCTGAGTAGTGGCTTTTGACAATTGTTTGCAGCTTTCATGCATACAAGGAAAGATCCAGAAATAGAACAAAAACTGTATGGACACATCAAAAATGTTTTTTTTTTCTTGTTTTTTTTTGTCTGTCCAGAGGGTGAATGGTGGAATAATTGTTTAATACGTTTAGAAATTTTTCCCCAAACTTTGGAAAATTTAAAACGTGCAAATGAGGGGATGTACTTTCCCAGCTCGGTCTAAGTAGGACTATCTCAAACTTTCAGCATTACCTCTCTCCATCAGTCCTATATTACAGCTTTAAGTGGCGGTGCTCAAAATGGAACAGAGCAGCTTTAAAAGAAGAAATGTGGGACGCAGAGGGTGGAAATTTATGCTGTGGCTTAATTTTCTGACCTTTAAAAAAAAACAGCCCCGTTATGGTCTCCGGGTTTCACAAGCGGTTGTGGAAAACATAGAGGATAACATAACATTAAAAACGGTACAGGTAGGTGTTTTAAGGACACCCAGTCAATACTTCATTCACAGTCCATCACTCAGTTATGGTGATTTCACAAAACCTGTGTACATTTGACGAAACGTCACTGTCACCGCGACGATGTGCTGATAATCTGACTCATCAATACTAAATCACTTTTGGTGGCAAGAAAGGACAATAATCGTTAGCCGTCTGTGTGCACAGCTTTGCACTACAGCAGTTCAAGCTAGAATAGAAATAGACTACTGTTTTTTATGTGACTGTACAGTACGACATGTAAAGTATTTACTAAATATAAACTGTGACAAAAGAATCTGTTTTTTTTGTTTTGTTTTTTACATTTAACTAAATAGTAAAATGTAAAACAAGAAAACAAGTCATAACGACTGCATAACTACTAAAATTCCCTTGAAATGCAAGGCCCATTGAAAGGGAAATTGACACTAATTAGCACACTAATTGCTTTAAAAGTAACTTTATTTTTATTATTGGAGCAGCACAATCTCATACAGAAATACATGTATTCAGTGGGGGTGAGGGAATCCTGGAATAAGAAAAAAATCTGAAAGATTTTAAAATAATAAATGTGACTGTATTTACTTTTTACTTTTAAGTTGATCAGCGTATCTAAGGATTAGTAATGTATGACTTTCCATAACCTCAGGGTTTAAATACGATGTGATAACGATGATAATTTCTGTCACTCACACTTTAAAATGAAAAGAAAAAGAGAGAATAATGCCATTCAAGTAGGACAGACTTGCTGTTGGTACTTATAAATCAAGGAAAGGATGCAAGAAAGCAGAAACTTTTCTAAACCTCCACTTATTTACAGTCAGAGTGATAAATAAATAGTTAGGCACATCTGGAACTGTGGCAAAAGAGGCTGGGTGAGGACCCAAGTTACCCTCGCCATTCACTTTATGGAGGATGGTCTTTGCCAAAGTTTCCGTTAGCAAACTTTACCAAAGGGTGGCATCATGAGGTCACAAAAATTTCAGCTGGGGTGCTAAAAGCTTTGAAGGGCCCAGTTTTTGTTCATCAGTGGGAAAATCCTATCTGGAGGAGTACGTAATAAATTAAAGCTTCTCAATTATTTTGGAGAATACACTTTCCCAGCATCCACATTTTGTTGTGGGAGTGCCTCAGAGCTCCTATTTAGACCCCGTCATATATCCACTGCATATTGTTGATGATTTACAGCTCTGTTTCCCCACTCAAGCTCCCAGTCCCTCTTCAGCTCTGTCGCAGCAGAAATCCTGCAGCTCAATTATTAAGGAAGATGAAAAATAATTTCCAAAGCTCGTCGTTACTAAACCACATTTCAAACCTGGCAGCTTGGGGCTCTCCATAGCAACCATTTCCTCCGTTTTTTACTTTTCATTTCTGGACACATCTTTAACACAAGTGCCAATATTGCTAAAGCCACTTTCTTTGGATATTTTTTCCTGTTCTGCAAAGACCGTCGACATTAGTGACTGAGTAGAGACAACTGACAATTAACCTTGCTGGTTTCATTTTTGACATCCTTCCCACATTTTAACAAAAGAGCAAGAAAAGTGGATGACTGCCATGTTGTTGGAAAAAAAAAAAAGAAAAAAGTCTGATCTTAGTGATTGTCAGGAGCAATAAATTACTGAAAAGGAGACAAAATGAAGACGTAACAGATTGTGAGCTTGTTTATTCAAAGCTCTCCCTCTGCTGATGGTGGTTATGGTTAAAGTGCTGCTCTGGTTGGAGCTAAAGCTATACTCAGCAGCCTTCCTCAAAATCCCCGTTTATCATTCTGGCTACATACAGCTCTCCATGCAGGCTGGCTGAGAGGTGACAAAAACAGCTTGGGTTTGCTTTTTTTTTTTAAGCTAAGCTTAATACAAGACAAGGTTACAAGATACAGTAGCTGAGGGTTGCGTACACTCTTTATTTGCAAAATAATTGACGCAAGTGTCTCATAATTTAGGTGTCTTATAGATATGTAAATGTGTAAAATGACGGGAAGACATTAAGACCTTTTTGTGTTGACAGGTGTTTATTTTATTGGATATGGTGTGTTGTAAAAGTGTTCATACCCCCTTTTCCAGGTTTGTCACATTACAACTACAACCACATTTCACTTTTCTATGTAATGTAACAGACCAACATAAAGACGTTCATAGTTGTGGAATGATAGGACAAATTTTAATTTCATTTTTTTCAACTACAAAGTTATCAAGACATGGTTGTCCACCCAAACTGACAGGAGGGACATTCGTCAGATTAGCAGCCAAGAAGCTCATGGCACTTCTGAATGAGCTCCAGAGATCCAGCTAATAAAAAAGTCTTCAGGTTCCCCAAAAGCGACACTGTAAACATATAGAAGGTGCTCTTTTCTTCTTTTATGTGGTAGAAAACCAACCCTGCAAATCACCCTGATCACAACATTCCCATTTTGACACACGGTGTGAGCCACATCATGCAGTGGGGATTATTTTTTCTCAACAGGGATGGAGAAGCCGGTCAAAGTTAATGGGAAGACAGCCTGTTCCAATCAAAGTCAAAGTCCAGATCCGAATCCACTGTAGACTCTGCAGCAAGACTTGGAAAAAAAGATGATCTTCACAGACGCTCTATGTCCAATCTAAATATGGTAGAACAATTTTACAAAGAAGAATTAGGGGGAAAAAAATTCTAGCTGTAAAGAACTGGTAGAGACATCCCCCTAAAGACCTTCAGCTGAAACTGTTTCACAACAAAGTCTCAAAAGGAGTTCTAGGAAGTTTTTATTCGTGGGGCTGAATACATACCCCACCCCCACACTTTTCAGATATGTATTTGTAAAAAAACAAAACAAAATAGTTGCATGTAAAATGTTCCCAATAATGATCTACCTTGTGTTGATCTATTGTACAGAATCTCACTAAAATACGTTTAAACTTTTAGCTGTAATATGACAAAAGGTTTATTGGTTCTGAAGACGTTTTCAATGCACTGCAAACATTTTCCCAAAAGAGAAACATTTACAAGTGTTAGTTAACGCATGCTAGAAGTAACTAAAATGAAGTTCCTTTAACCGCACAATTTTTGCAAATGTTATTATGAATATTAGAAGCGAAAATGTTAAACAAAATGTATTAATTGTATTTGTGTCATTTGTGAACAAAAAAGAAATCAAGTGATCAAATGAAAGCAATCTGTTGAGTTTTTATTTTGCATTGGACATCAGTGGCTTATAGTTTGATATCTGTTTTCGGCAAAGATAACAAAAAAAAACAACAACTGTATATTCCTGATATGTGAATATTGTCAAACACCCTGCCAGCGCAGCCTTGCTAAATGATCCAAACTGAGATCAGCTGCCAGCGACAGTGACAGTTTTAAAGGAAGTGTTGGGAGTGGTGGGAGTGAGTTGGCAGATGTAGGAACCATTAGCGGGAGGGTGCTAAATGCCTTTGACGGCGCATCAACTAAAACTTGTTGGTTCGATTAGATTCAACAGCATGGCGGTACAAAATGGGTGATTTTCGAATGTATTCAGATACACTTCTTCATCGTGCCTTGAGTCTGAAAAATAAAGAAAAAAAACTTTGTTCTTTTCATGCAAACCAAGTTTAAACTCTGTAACCTTTGACAGCTGCTTTCTCTTGGTGACATTTGGAAGACGTTGACAACATTTGCATCGCAAGAGCTCCGATTTTAAGAAGTTTCACGCAATACTGTAAGAGTTTCATAGTCACTGATCATTGCATCAGAGTTTAGAAAGCTTTGGACCTGTAGGATGAAGAGGATTCAGACTCAGCAGTATAGATAAAGTATAAAAAGTGGCAATTTGTTGCAGGAGTGGTGGTGGGGTTGTCAGCTGCACTGCCATGCCCTGTTTAGGGGAATTAAAGGTTGACGTCAATTTTCCAGCCGACTCAGATCCTGAGTCATTGTGAGTTCTGTCAAGAATCCCGTGTCGAGCCCACTCTGAGACCATGAAACTGCTGTGCCGGTCGTCGACAGGAATCATGAACATCTGGGCCAAGAAGGCTATTTCAGGATCAGACTGACGAGAGGAAAGAGACTAAAAAAAAAAAAAACTTAGCTCCTATGAATATAAATGTATAAAAAGCAAAGCTGTCATGGTATAGGGAATGCAACATCAAACAACCCACATTAACTCAGAAGCTTTGATGTGAATTCACTTATGTATTTTACAGAATTGGAGAAAAAAATCATTAGCATAGTAAAGAATGGGCTAGGAGAGCAGATCTAACAACTTACTTATGGGGAAGATAAGATTTAGAGGAATTAAACAAAAGGACATCATGAAACTAGTTATACTGCTCAAAAAGTAAAAGGAACACTTGGAGTTACATTGTGTTGTTTAAGTGTTCCCTTAATTTTAGCAGTATATTAAATGCGTTTAAAAGCAGCCTTAAAATCATTTGTGTTATTGTAAACAATGTTAAAAAAAATCCACCTTTAACTAGAGATAATTTCTACAGTGTGGGGAAAAAAACCCAACCTCAGAAATAATGGTTATAAAGAAAAATTTCTGCGACTGCATATGTTGGCACACTAACAATTCCTATAAAATAAGTGGGACTGTAGCATTTTTGGGAACCTTTAATTCGTAGCCTAATCCATAAATTCATCTTTCTCTGAGGTGTTAATATGACTTTACACAAACGCTATTCAGGCAAGGTAAAAAAAAATTGTTGATATTCACAGGAAAAACCAAAGTAGTCATATAAACTGGGCATACCTACAGTCACAGCAATAATTAACTGAACTATGACAAACCAGGAAGAGGAGAGAACTCGCATTTATCTTGCAATCAAAGACAAGGAGGAGGAAGGTGATGCAAGGATGGAAAATGGAAAGCACCAAGTCTCCATGACAACCATGGAACACCATTACTTCCTAAGTGGTGATGCCGTATAAAAGCTTGTTTCTATGTCCTAAAATAACAAATGTAAGCTGATAGAGTTTTCTGCTCTCCGGTTGCTTCTGGGATGAAACACATGATGCATGTGAAAAAAAGTACCTAATGCCACTGCAAACGGCAGAGTTGCAAAGTCTTCAAAATTACTATTTATTTTAAAGCTTTTTTTTAACAAATCTAAACCAATATATGTGACTGGTCCTTTCCTTCTGTATAGTGGAACATCTGATAATTATAGTTTGGGAATATGTGGCCTTTAGCTACTGATATCAACCACACAGTTAAGCCACCCGACTAGCTGGAAGCACTGATGCAATGCAGGATGGATCCATGCTTTCATGTTCCTTACATCAAAATCTGATCCTACCATCTGAATGGTGCAGCTTAATTCAACACTCACTGGACCAGCCAACATTTTCCGGGTCTAATATTGCCCAAGTTTGATGAGCCTGTGCAAACTGTAGCCTTAATATGTGTGTTCTCTGTACACAAGTATCCAGCTATGTGAAGCTCCTGCTTTGCACTACTTTTCTCTGTATATAAAAAGAACAGTACATACTGTTCTTTTTATACTTTATTTTCTCTAAATTTCATATATTTATAGTTCATTTATATATGCTGTGAGCATTTGAAACATAAGCCGAATTCCTGTTTTGTGCACAGAATCTTGGCCAATAAAGCTGATTCTGATTCTTTAATTTTGTTAGAACAGGCCATTTCACATTAGATTATTGGGCAAAATATGGAAAACGTGAACATAGCCCCCAGGATCAAAAATGTAACTAACACCATTTAAGAGTATTTGAATTTTATCTGTTGTTATTAAAACCTGTCAGCGTACTTAAATGTCCAGCAAATATCAGCAAAAACGAGGAAATATTAACATACTACTAAAAAGATTTTACTCAGCATTGTAGTTATTTTTTAGCTGTTTTTTTTTTTTGTGGACCAGTTCATTTCTTCTTAGTTACTGTTTCAAAAGCGGAAGACAGAAATGTGGTTTAATCTACGTTACTTCAGGATGTATTCAATTTCCCTAAACAGATCAGGATATGAATCAGATACTTTTAAAATATCTTTTTTTGCGTTGCATGAACCATGTTGGGCCAGATAATTATGGAAACAGATGCTATGCTAAGATGGAAACCAACGATAAATACTGAATTATTCCATGTTTGCATAACAAACTGGTGGCTCTGTGGGTGTGTTCAGTAGCAACACTGTGACAGTGGATGGAAAAGGGGACAACCTTGCAATATAGATCATTTTTTTCAGGAATTCTGTATATTTCAGCTGCAAGTATTTGGAATACGTGGGTCAGTTTATCCAAACACAGAGCTGCCCCCCTGTTTGAAAGCTTATAGATCTTAATGGAAAGACATGCAGTCCTCTTTGAGTCATGAGACCACTTCATTACTAGGTGGAGAAGTGTAGTCAAGGGATGTAAAGCCAATTTATTCTGTGAATCACTAGGAGGTGTACTTGACTGCTAGGCAATGGTACAGAGGTGGTGCTTCATACGATGCAAAAACTGAAAATATCTGACAAAACTAGATATATAAAAAGTGACAAAACTGGACAAGCATCAAAAAAAGACATTTTAGAAGACTTACAATTTCTATTGAAACAAAACCTGGGCAAACTAACTTTTTTAAAGTTCTACAATAATAAAAAAAAAAACCAGACAGACAAAGATTTCTTATCTTTTTTTTTCAGATCTGACCATTATTGTTTGTAAATCAGCAGTTCCTAATAACCATGCATTAATTGATACCCATGTTGGGGATCTTTTGAACCCACTTTTACAAACAATAATATTCAGAAATATAATAATATAGAATATTGTGGGTTCAAAATGGGGGTGAGAATTGGTGAAGTGAATAGACCTGGGGTCATGAGTTAAACTTAATGCCCAACTGAAATTATATCTTTTTTTTGCTCTGTTTTGTTTGTTATTTCAAATATTTTTTGATTTGTTTTTTTTTCTTCAAATTATGCCGTGATTATGTTTGTTTTCTCAAAAACATATCAGCCTATTAATTATTGTCTAGGTATATTTTCCCAAATGTTGACGAGTGGGTTAAAATAAGACGTCATCACGCGCTTATTTCAACGGCCTAATTATTAAATCAGATCAGCAAACAACAATTGGATGATGTAACGCAAAAGCTGGGTTTTTACTTAATTTAAAGAGAATCTTTTCTGTATGTTATTTGGTTCCATTATTATTTTTTTCCAGTTTATTTATATGCCACATTTGAAAAAATTATCTCAGGGCAATGTACAGACAATGCAATAAAGTTGAAATAGGAATCCAGTCAAGTTCATGCAGTTGTACACAATGACATTTAGTTCAGTCAGCTCAATTTTATTCTCACCATCCAACTTTCCTTTAGATTTATTTTTTGGCAGTTCATACATATTAATCAATCAATAATTAGTACAATCTTAAAAAAAAAAGAAAAGAAAAAAACACTTTAAACCTGAACCACAAATGTGTGTAACTTCTAAGGGACATTTCCAGCTGGGAAACACCTTAAATATCCAGTAATTTGCCATATGGAAGTTATTTTTCTATTTCATCAACAAAACTGTAGTCTGTGAATCATTTCATAAAGACAACTACTGTAAGTTTCAGCATGATGGAGAAATGTTACTTATGATTTTCCATATCTGCTGAACTATGGGTCTAGTATGAGAAAAAAAAGTGATTCTTATAGGATTTTTACTTTGGAAACTATTACGTATGCAGACCCTGCACAATGGAGCCGTGTCAGACAATGTTTAAACCCCTTCTTGGGGTTTCGTCTTGAAAATGATCTGATTTCAGTACTTCTGAGATTCACGTCCAGCTGTTTATATTAGAAAGAAGCAGCGGGCATCGTCAGGGTGTGCTGTCGTACGATAAAAAGCGTATATTTACTGCTAACGTGCGTGTTCGCTCAATTTACAGTAGCAACATTCCCAAACGACTTCTGTGCAGAATGATTTGCAGATGTGGAAGTTGGTTTTGCTGTTATGTTCTCTCAATTAAAACATACAAAAACAAAAACAAACAACATGCTTATCGTGAAGGAAGTGTCAGTTGATTAGATAATTTATATGGAAGAGGTTTTAAATGATGTGGAAAAACAACCCCCCTATTTATATAAGCATGTAAATATCCCAAAGAAGAAGAAGACCATTGCAGTGCTTGTAAGTGGGCTTTTAGGTTTTAATGGGCCTGCTAACTCGCAGAAAGCTCCTCTGGCCCTGCACACACCGCCTGAGCCACTCTGTGCCGTGTCTCTTAGTCATTCTCAGTAACACTCTTTTTGATGTGGTCCTGCAGGATTTAATCTGACCATCTTTTTCTTTTTCGTTTTTTTTTTTTTCGTTTTGTCTGCACCGGACAAGCTGATGGACGGCTCTAGTTGCAATGATAAAGCCCGATGCACTGGGTCCGAATGCCCACAGCAGCCGCTGTTATTGTTGGCTCTCATATCCATCATCGCTTCCTCTCTCTGCCCTCCCTCATCGCTCCTTCTCCCGCTGCCAAAGCCCTGAAAGCTACACACTCTTTTGTGAATGTCACACAATGCACACCGCGGCATTGTCCGTATCCATCCATGTCTTCGCTCTCCCCTCCATCCTCACTGATCAGGAGAACCTCCCTCTCCTGCCTCGCTTCTTCTGTCCCTCCCTCCCCTCTTGCTGCCAGGCTCCCAGGCTGCGTTTCATGCGCCTCCCCTCCCCCTCCCTCCATGCGCTTTCATTGTGAGTGCTTGGTTCAGCAGCCCCAGCCTCACTTCTTCTGCAGTATGCAGCTCTCTCTCTCTCTCTGTGGTTGTGCCCGAGCCAATCGCGGCAAGGCCTCCTGTTTGGGCACAGGGGAGGGGAAGGGAAGCACTTCTGTAGCTGCAGGAAAACAGTGGCAGGACAACAGAGCTAATCTACAGACAGATAGACCCTCACTGTATACTGCCGTCTGTTGATTGGTTTTGTTAAAGTTTAAAAAAAACCCGCCTTTTCCCGTGCTTCTGGTGTCTACTGTAATAAACCAATATCCAGTTTAAGAAAACAGCCGACAAGTCTAACAAATCCTGCTTAAATCACAGTTTCGGATCATCTTTTCTCAGGGGCGTACCAATAAGTCAGAGATCGGAACCGGCTACCTGATTGCTGCCTGATTAAAGCACACATTGTGAAAAATCTAATTTATTTTCCCTATTTCCTTATTCATTAATGATATCTGAACAGCAAACTTCCATCATTTTCTGTCTATAAATGCATTAATAAAAATGCCCTTTTATGAGTTTAAATTAAAAAAAAAATCGTTCCATGCATAAAAGGAGATAATCTTGTAATCCCTTCGTTTTCTGTTGGATTCCAAGGTAAGTTAATACTTCTATCCAAAAGCCTGCTGCACATTTTTCCCTCCAATATTGGTTATAGCCATGTGAAAGTAAAAAAAAAAAAATAATCGGATAAAAAAAATTGGAATTGGCATTAAACAGAAAAAAATAAAAAATAAATGTTTTCTAAAACAAACCCAGCAGTTAATGATTTGGTGTTTTGTTTCAAACTGAAGCTGTCCTAAATTCAACATGAAGGTGTGTCCGCATCATGTGAAAACCCGTTTTATCAAAACTGTACAAGTACGCTGAGAGAACGTTTGGTGGTATATCGTTGTTTTCTAGCACTGTCATTTGTCAGGATTTAATGCCCCTCCTCTAAAATCCATCCGATGGCCCTTGAGCCGCTACAATCTGTGACCCCTGGTGACTCGTAATTCTCTCTGCAGATGTGCTGTTGGGGGGATTGGGACAAAATCGGACACAGCTTCTAAGTGTTGCACTCAACCACCTGTAAAAGCGCACAAATAGATAATAAAAAAATAAAGCTGCATGTTTGGCAGACCGGATCTATTTATGTAACTGCACATCTCACTCAAATGCCAATGTTTCTCTTCCTTTGGTGTGTGTGCGTGTGTGCGTGTGTGCGTGGTCAGCACTAATGTTGCCCAAACCAATAAACTCTCATGCATAATTTCATTTTGAACGTCTGATAGAGTAAGGGTGAAATGACATGTATTTAGTTATTAAATGGCAAATCTATGGTTTTCATGGATATTATCCAAAATATTTTACTATTATATCTTTATTTAATAATAGTTTTCCACATTTCCCTATGTAGTTTCCATTTACTAGTCTATATTTATTCCTATTATCTTCTATGCTTTTTTGTGTCTCTGCTCTGTCTTCTCTATCCCCCAATCGGTCATGGCAGATGACCGTTCACACTAATCCTGGTTCTGCTGGAGGTTTTTTTCTCCTGTTAAAGGGGAGTTTTCCTCTCCACTGTCGCTTCATGCATGCTCAGGATGAGGGATTGCTGCAAAGCCATGGACAATGCAGAGACTGTCCACTGTGGCTCTACGTTCTTTCAGGAGGAGTGAATGCTGCTTGTCAAGACTGGATGCAACCTGCTGGGGTTCCTTAGATAGGAAACTTTTTGACCAATCTATATGATTTGATTGATCTTGACTTTGTAAAGTGCCTTGAGATGATCTGTGTTGTGAATTGGCGTTATACAAATAAAACCGAATTGAATTGAAAATTTAATTTATTTTTACATTCTAAATCAATGACTCACCATTAAATAACTAGAGGATTTCTCTGCCTTTTATCTAAAGTTAAAGCTTTTGCATTTTACCCCATAAATAGCACTGACTGCTCAGAGATTCTCTACTTAGCTGTGTCCAATTCAACCCCAAAAGATGAGCTATTGCTGCCATTTATCTGTATATCTTTCCTGCAACATAAATAATACCCCTAGACCAACCCGTCCATGCGTCTGTGTGCCTACTTTGACATTTTAACCACAAGTCAGTCACAGTAAATGGGTACTTTTACTAAATCTGGTTCTGCTCGGAGGTTTTCTGTTTTCTGTTTTCCAGTGCTTGCTCAGGACAAGGGATTGCTGCAAATTCAATGAATCAATACAACTAGTGGGGCTTTTTAAAAAAAATAAAAAATGTATATTATACAATCAACTTATTTTGATTTTACTGTACTACTATTAGGCCTCTAGATTATGAAGCAAAAAGCAATAGTCAGAAAATTGTAAACTTCAAAAATCAAGCCGTTTCTTAGACGCTTCTGACAAAAATATTGCATGTTCTATAAAAACTTCAACAATATTTGAGTCGTTGTTTTCTGTATGGCTTTGGTGAAAACGTTTTTTTTAATTATTAACTGTTTTAATGACTATTATTTTACATTGTGAATACATTCTAAAAGACAATTTAGGATTGTATTGGACAATATGTACTGGAATCTGAACGTCACTTTCAGGTTAGAACATTTTCACATACGATGAATTGAACTGAGGTCAATGTTGGGCCAAGGGCAGCCATCATTATTGATCCTTAGTCATCCTTCTTTTCATACAAATTTGATCTTATGAATATTTAAAGGACTAACACTCATAAGCCCCAACAACTGACAAATAGGACATGCAGAGAGAGACCTTTATGAACTTGGCTACTACATTGTTTATTTATTTACTCTTTGTTTGTTATCTGTTTGTTTAGATTTTATTGGTTAGTTATCTACTGGTATTTCTTTGTATTTTTTTCTAGCCTCTTTGCTAGTTTGCGCCGTTGCAGTCCTGATCTGTTTCCACAAAGAGGACCTGCCTGCCGTGTGACATCTCGTACTGACCGCCACGCCACATGTCACTTTCTTCCTCCCTTGGGAATGCTACAGTGATTTAAAGGAAAGAGCTGGAGTTTTATGACTTTAAACAAATAATGTCTCCCAAAGGGTCGCTTATTTGGTTTTAATCTGTTATCTTTCTTTCTTTCTTTCTTTCTTTCTTTCTTTCTTTCTTTCTTTCTTTCTTTCTTTCTTTCTTTCTTTCTTTCTAACTGGTCCAAAAAGCAGTTTGCAACATCATATATGGATAAAAGGTTATGATGCAAGGTTTTCAGAAAATATTATACAATTACGATAAATTATACTTGAGATTTGAGTATTTCACATCTATTTATCACCATGGGATTAGTCATGTGTGAGAAATTTAAGTTTGAAGTGATGAAATGGTAATGTCTCTCTGGGAGGGCAAAGGGGGCAAATTGACCCAGAGCTGCTCTTGGTTCTGTCTACTTTTTCATATAGCAGAAACAACAATAAAGTCTGTGACCTTTAATGTATTATTTTCACGATTCAGTTGAGATGAAGTAAGGCCATTATTGACTTCACATTGTAATACAAGCAGTATAAACGTTCCAGTATATTTCAGCACATGGCAGCCAGAATGATGTCACAGAAGGATAAAGTTTACTTTCCTACAATCACCTGACATCATTGCATAACTCGGAATGGGCATTGTGATGCTTTTAAAATTAAAATAATAATAATAATAATTGAAATAAAACAAATTAAAGTTTTATAGTGCAGCATAACATTCCTTTGTTTCTGGCTGTTTCCATTAACGATCCTGCATTGCATAAACAAGCTGCCTCTTCAGAAATCAATGCCATTAATTGTCAATTTGAGCAAACCTGCAGAGGCAAAAACACAAACCCTTCCATAGCGCCAGAACAGCGTCTAACGTTTAACAGAAATAGCTGAATATTCGCGAAGCAATTTTTTTTCCCTTACACCTTAAGTAGCACAAGAATGACAAAGGTCTGTTTGTGTTTCAAAAGAGAGATGTCACTCATCAGCCACTGCAGAAACAGCCCACGTAAGGCTTTGGTGAATCGCTGAGATCCGTTCCCCGCACCTCTTTAACAAGCCTGCTTTCTGAATAATTCAGCAGCCAAGGTCAAAAATCCCCGCTCTTTCCTGTCTGTAACGCAGAGTTTTCCGTGACACCTTCAAATTTTTTACTGACTTCCCAGAAAACCTTACAGTAATTGCACCCAAAATCAGAATCTTGCACCGGACAACGACAAATACCTAAGGTTTTAACGATGCAGCTGCAATAACACTGTTCATTTTGGCAGGCATGTGTGATCTGTGTACGAGATCGGGTGGTTTTAGGGTGAAACGAGGTGCCTTTGGGGTGTTACAGGGATGTGCGATGGAATGCCCCCAAACCGAGACGATTTAGAGAATATTACACAGAAAATACCACCGGATTATGGCTAAAAGACATCCCATCCGTTCCGCACTCTTAGTTTCCATAACAAGGCCAACAAAATTAATATAAACCACAAACACTGACAGCTGCAGTAAGGGGAAGAATAAAGGGGAGGAAAAAAGCACATCACAAACCAACCCATCTCTGTTTATTCCGACTGTTCTGACAGAAAGCACCACGGACTTGCGCTTTCTGTAGTTTTGTCAGACTTATGAAAGATTCGAGGCTGGTCCCACACATCCTGGTGAAGTAGGGATGCTCTGCATAATGCACAAGGTGCGCAGCTGACTTCTGAGGGGGAGGAGAGACAAGCAAGCCCCGCATGAAGGCCTGCTGTACTAAGTCTTGTCTTGGGGACATCTATTTGGAGTCTCCAATCAAAAAAATAATAATAATAAATGTGGCTTTTACATCAAAATACAGCAGTTTAAGGAAAGATTTGCAAAAATAGGTATAGTAAATGACTAACAGCAATATTTTACATATGCTTTTTTTTTTTTAAAGAAGGGATTTTACCTAATTAGGGGATGTTTTTTCTTCTTCTTTGTTTGCAAGTAGCCAGCACCTAATGAATGAGCTGTGTGACGTTTCAGGCATTTCTACAGAGAGGCTGTTGAAAACAACTGCTGACAACGGGTGGGTTTCTCCTTAAAAAGATAGCAGCTCCTTGAACCCCCCTCCCTCCCTCCCTCCCTCCCACCAAGACACCACCACATTACCCCTTCTATTTCCAAACAACATTCATCTCTCCACCTTCCAGTGTGGGTGGTGGGTGGTGGGGGGGATCCACAATTTGAAGCGGCCTTACCATTCCGTGCCAGCTGATGACAATCCCAGTCCGGAGCCAGTCCCTTTCAAAACATCCCGACGCGAAACGTTGCGGTGAGCATCGCTGGAGGCGTAACAAACACGTTCACGCGGATGACGACGGCGGCAAATAATAACAAAAATAAATGAATGATAATAAAGACTTTTTTTTAAAAGGAGGGAAGCGATGGAGAACGAAAAAAACAAGTAAAAAAAAAAAGGGCAATATGGACGGAAACGGAGGCTCGCTGATGCTGAATCACTCTTCCCTCCCAGCTCACCACCTTGCAACCATTGTGCTGCAAGATGCTGGCAGTACCATTGTGAACCTACCAGAGAGACGGAGAGACGGGAGAGAGGGAGGGATGAGGGGAGCGGGGAGACGTGTCGCCATAGCAACCGCCCAGGAGAACGGCTGACGTCAAAGTCTCCGGCGGCGAGCGAGAGAGAGAGAGGTGGGCGGGGCCTGGACCGTCCCACCACCCAGTGCGGAATCTGTAGCTGGATGGTGCCACTTGTGGGGCAGGTGTGTGGTTGACCATCCGAAGATAGATTCAGGAGAACAAATGTTCCACGCAGAAAGCAAAGTACTGATTTTTGTACAGCTGTGTTAGCTGATAAATAGGTTTATCATTTGAAAGCAAATGATAAACCTATTTATCATTTGCTTGCAATGAGGGCAAAATTAGTACAGGCGAAATTACAGTTGAAAATGTTTGGGATAGCGCTATAGCACAGTGGAGCTGTGCACTGCAAAAAAAAAAACTGAATTAAAAATAAGTAAACATTTCTTGAAATTAGTGTATTTGTCCTTAATTCGAGCAGGTAAATAAGATGATATGCCAATGGAATGAGTATTTCTACACCTAAAATAAGATGATTAGGTAAACTACACTTGAAATAAGATGATGGAGATGAGTTGCTCCTATTTTAAGTGCAAAAATCCTGTTCCATTGGCAGAACATGTAAACTTGCTGCTCAAGTCAAGTACAAATACACTCATTTCAAGAAAACTTTACTTTTTCTTTAGTCATGTTTTTGCAGTGTGGGTAGCACTGTTGCCATGCCGCAAGAAGTTCCAGGGTTCAAATCCAACTCTGGGTATTTCTGCATGGAGTTTGCATGTTCTCCCTGTGCATGCGTGGGTTCTCTCTGGGTACTCTAGCTTCCTCCCACTTGACTGTTAGGTTAATTGGCCTCTCTAAATTCTCCTTAGGTGTGAGTGTGTACGAGAATGGTTGTTTGTCCTGTTTGTCTCTGAGTTGCCCTGTGATATACCGGTGACCTGTCCAGGGTGTACCCCGCCTCTCGCCCATTGACAGCTGGAGATAGGCACCAGCACCCCTTGTGACCCCACAAGGGATAGGCGTGTTAGAAAATGGATGGATGGATGAAAATGTTAGGTATGACACAAGGTATTCATCTTTAACAATCACACATGTCGCATTCCCTTTAAATTTATAATAAATACAACCACATCTATCCAGATCTGCTTTGAATGAATTTATTAAAATTGGCTAAATACAGCAAGTGTTTTCAAAGATGTCGTCACTATTTGGAGGTGTCTGGTTGTGGTTTTGATTTAGATTTGACTTTTTCTTGTCATTTATGTTCTCTATGGGTCTTGTTATTCAGTTATTAGTTTTGCCGTTGGGGGTTTGCCATAAGGTTCACTTCTTTATGTTTGAGATTTGTTCGATGTTTTTACTTGCCACTGCATTTTTTTACTTTTTGTCTTCTGGTTAATTCTTACATCCATTTTAACTTGGACTCTTGTGCTAATGTTTTCAGTCAGATTATGTCCTTCATTCATGCTTATTTCAGTCTGCCGCCCTCTACCATAGCCCCAGCCAATTTACCTCGTTCAACCCGCCTGTGCTGTGCTCATTATCCAGCGTCTGTGTCACCTGGGACTCTGCTTATTTATACCTGCCTCCCACAGTCATTCTCTGCCAGATTGTCAAAAAGCCATCGTGTGAGTAAGCCTTCAAGCATTCCTAGTCTCAAGTTTTGGGTTTTTTCCCCCTGTCCTTGGAGGACACCTCATCAACTCTCTGATTCTGGACATGACCTTGACCATGATTCTGGCCTAGCTCTTTTTTCCTGTCTGCCTTCTCCTGCCTGTCATCTCCTGCTGTGAGCAGCCTGCTCCACTTTGGACATATTCCTGCTCACATCTGTTATTGTTTAACTGTTTTATTTTTTATAATAAACCATTAAAGCGTAACTCTTGTGTCTGGCTCTAATATCAGGTTCTAATCTTATTAAGGTTAACAGAATTATTGACGCCAACCTTGTTCTTATATTGCAAGGGCAAAGGAGATCTTTTTTTTTTTTTTTCAACCAAGCCCAAAATAATTTGCAAACTTGGTGGCCATCTTTTAGCAGTGCAAATAAGCATCTACAAGGATATACTCATCACTTTTCTATAGAATATCTGACAAATTTGTTTTGATGAAGATGATCACATTTTGTAGAGCAGGTTAAAAAAAAAATCACAACATATATTTAAATATTTGTGTATTTTCAAATTTTTGTCCCTATAGTACTTTAGACTTGACAATGTCAGGTCCACGTGTCAGTAACTTTGCACAACCCTGTTTTAAACAGTAGAAAAACACAACAATGCATGAAATGTTATACTATAGCATTTTAGTTATTTTTGTTATTGCATTATTATTAAAAGGCAGTGTGATGAAAAAATTATTCCAATCAAAGGGAAATAAAAATCAATCTAAGCATAACATTAAAACTGTTTGAATTTATCACTGACATATAATTAACAATATTCAGTGACTTAGTAATTTAAATTTACATTGCATGATATTCTTATCTGAAGTCAACAAAAGCTTGAAATCCCCATGAATGCAATTTTGACATAACTAACTCAAAATCTTACTGCTTATTCTACTTAAACCCAAGGTAAAGATGTCATTTTTGCTCGAAGTGCGGGTTTGTTTATATCTGTAGGTAAGCTTATAATGCAAGACCTCACATGCAGCTTGCAATTCTGAAAGCTAAGACACATTTGACAGAAAGATATCCAAAATATCATTAATAAATAGAAGTGTTTAAAACATATTAAACAATTAATAAAAAAAAAAAACTGTCACTATTCAGGTTTGCTGTTATTGTTTTAAAAAATTATACATACAATTATACAATTTTACATAGTTGAGCAAGAAGAATGCTGTGTTTTTTTGTTTTTTACCACTGTCGTATGCACTTATAGACAAGAAACCTCCACCTGGATGGAAGAGAGTGAAATCCACATGCAAAGTTTGGAATTGCTTTTGCAAAAAGGATCCAGCCATTTGGTGTAGCTGACTGATGTACGAGGATGCTGGATGCAGCTGAGGCACAACATTCAACACACTAAAGAATTTCACCATCTGATTCAAGCAGTGACTTTCGAAGCAACATGACCGTAACATACCACAATAGAAATAAAAAATACAACAGATTTAATGAAAACATAATGAAAAAGGGTCATTTTATAAGTATAATAGAATGCAATGATCCTGTATTGTCACACAGTGCAGAAATTCAGGTGTACCAGCAGCAAAGAGCAAATTGACAACAAAGAAATAGTAACATTAAATAAAAGCAGTAACAACAAATGCTTACACTGCCCATGTCATGGAACTGAAATGTACATGTACACTGGATCTCAAAGGTCTGCAGTAAAAAAAAAACTGAGATCATTATATTGGACATGTCTCGTGTCGAAATCAGCTGAAAGGCAAAGACATTGGTTAGGAGGGAAAATGTGACAAAAAGAATAAACTGCAAACCTTTAAAATGTTATTACATGCAGCGGCTTCTTATCTGTAGCTTAGAGGAAGCGGCTGGATAAAATCTTTAGGAGGGCCAGCTTTGTACAGGGATGGCCCCTGGACCCAGTACAGGTAGTTGGAGACAAGAATGTAAAAATAATGCCATGGACAATGTCTCCCTGTACGTAAGAGGCCTTGCAATAATGACTAATAGCCACTAGATGGCGTAAGATAGATCATAAACATGCCCAGCAAGTACTACACGGGAAGGAAGTACTCAGCTGTGGATTGTTTCCTGAGTGTGTGTATGATTCATTTTGGTGCTGTGGGAAACCCAGTTATCTTGATTTTAACTTGAGTTAAAAAAAAAAAAAAGTCAGCTTCTACAACCACAGGCTGATAAAAGATGAATAGCATGTTTTTAGAGAGCATTACTTCTCTAAACTGACAAAAGATGCTGATCTGTATCTGGAACTATTGAAAGAATATCTAGGGAACTTTATATATATATATATATATATATATATATATATACATATTAGTTTACCTTATTTACACTTATGAGACAGGCACAAAAATACAAATAAATACATACTGACCATACAACTTGTTAGGGTGTGCCAAGTAACAACAAAAGTATTGACATTTTTTATTTCATTGTGTATAAGTGGATACGTGTGGTTATCTATATTTGTTTGCTTCCGCTGAGAAAATGTTAACTTTATAAAAAAAAAAGGAGAAAAAACAACAAGGATTAATTGAGTAAGTGAATGGTTTTAGGTAATTAGGCAAAAAAAAAAAAAAATGTCACTATATTATCATGAGGAGGTGTTCAACACACTACAACATGTAGATTGTAGAGAGCATTTTAACACTGGCCAGTATTAAGTTCTTACAGTATGATAATCTTTTAGATGATATGAGTACTTTATTTATTCACGTCGTTTGATTAGGTAGGAGCTGGAATATTTTCCAAACAGCAATCTTTGTTGTAAGGTAAACGCTTAAAAGCCTTACATTCAATGGGCTTTCCAAAAATGTGGGGCAACAGATGTGGAGCAGTCATGTTGTGTCACTTAAAGGAGTTTAAACCTTGGGAGCCGCAAGACAGAAAATGTTTGAGTGGTTTTAATTTTGCAAATTGTTTAGAACTTTGTATACAAATTTATACAAAGCAGGCCCTAGGTACAAGCAGGCCAAGTTTCTGCATAGGGACTACAGGCCAGCAGCGGGAACCTAGGTGTGCTGCAT